>NW_006408549.1:22684451-22723822 GCF_000296735.1 Chrysochloris asiatica
TCTGGCTCAAAGGCGGGATTTCCATCCTCGGATGTCAATCAAGAGGCAGAAGCAGGGGCGACTTGGTTGTAGTGAGACACTGTGCTTGTGGGCTGCGCTTGTGGGTTTCTAAGTTGGTTGACCCCGCCTCAAAGCCAAGATCCAATGGTTAGGCTAGGACGGCGCTCTTGTGTCTGGGGTAGGTAGGACAGCTTGGTCGGCCTCTGCAGTCTCTTTCCGCTAGGCAGCGTCTCCCCATCAACCTGGTCTCCAGACACCTCTCACCCCGCTGATCAGTGGTCTGGGTTTCATTTAACACCTCCACCAGGTCTGCGCAGTTCTCACACATCGTTTAACCACCGCCCTCCATGGACAGAAGCCCTTTGCAGTCCCCCAAAACAATTTCCATAACCCTCTGAACTGACCTCTCTGCTTTTGCCATAACTGGCCAAGGAGATCCCCTAAGAAGCCACTGTTTTTATTGGACCTTTTAGAAGACTAAGAACAAGTATTACTAAGAGAACTTGCCTTGTATGTATGAACTGGAAACCTAGTAGCATTGCTGTTTAACTTAGCCTCATATATTTACTGGTTTAAATGTATTCTGCAAAAAAAAAAAAAGAAAAGATTTTTCTAAGACATATTATTATGATTATACCCATGTAACCTACAGATTAACATTAAATAGAAAATATTTTGATGATTTGATTCTGAATGTCTCTAAAACTTAATTTAATAAAGAGTTTTACTGCCTCTTTGTTAAGATAAATTGTGTTAAGAAATTATTCCTGTTCTCCTAGAGTTCTAGAAAGTTTAGGTAGAAAGTTAAATTGGATATGTACTGAGTTCTGAAGGGCAAACAATATGCATGTCAAAACGTTATCTAGCATTCAGCAGGAAAGTATTATGAACACACAATTTATGTAGCTGTTCTTTCTTTGTACTACAGAATCATAGAAGTAGTGTTGTTATTGCTAAGTGTCCTCAAGTAGATTCCAATTCATAGCAACCCTGTCTAGGGTTTCCGAGTAGTGACTAGTAGGTTTGAACCGTTGATCTTGGGGTTAGTAGTCAAGTGCTTATCCTAAAGTACCACATCTCCTGGTGAACTAGTGTTTTGTAGAAAAAAATTACACTTCACACATACACACACATTCAATAACTATAAAAAATATTTTAAGTATAAATGGCATCAGAGATGATAATTACCTATGTGTTACACTCAAGGTTATTAACATGAATCTCTGAAGTAATGGAAGAAACTATCTGATCAAGTTTGACAGCCAGGATTGAAGATTATTGTTTTATATCATCTTGTCATTCCAAATAATTATAATATATGTGTGTGAGGTTGTATACTCTCAACTTAGTCCTGTCAACAAAATTAATTATTTGACAGAACTAATTATTTTGAGATTCAAAATCCACTCAGGGGGGATTGAAACTGCACTTTTACATGCAAACCCAGCTTCCAGGCCACACTGCCAGAACAGCCTGCATCACATTTAATTTCCATTAGTGAGGCCAGTCATTATTCTAATACGATTACATGGTCTTGTAAAATGTCCTTTTTTTTATGAAAAGCAATTAATTTTCATTTAGCAACATTTTGGGTGCCAAGGATTTAGAAATTATTCCTCAGATTGCAGTTTTTCCTAGAAATATCCATACTAATCCTCAAATCAGTATTAGATTCATGAAATGACAAACAAAATAGAAAATAAAGACCTGGATTTTAAATGCCATCACTATCTATAGATTAATTTTTAATATACCCACTCATACATGAACATTGATAATAAACAGAATATTTCTAGTTCATGAGATACAGGATAAGTCTTAAATAGCAGCATTTAAAAATAGTTCTTAAAAAATATATATATAGGAATGTAATAAGCATGTGTAAATGTTTTTTTCATCAGATCTGATTACATACTGATTGTAGATGTTATAAGTTATTCAGCCTTGATTATCAGTAAAGTTTACCAGATGTCATGAAGTAAAAGGCCATAAAAAAAGGTTGCAAAAGAAACACTGCAGCTCTAAAAGACACTAAAAAGCAACCGTTTGCAATATTTTGAAAATGAGGTTTTAAAAATTGTATTTCAGATTTATAGAAATCTGTTTTAAATATTACTTGCATACTGATAAACTTATTCTGTGTTAGATCATGATAAATGTTGTAGAAAGGAAATGATTTCAAAATCCTATTATTTCTAAACTCTCCATTCAAGAGGACAGGCTCTTTCTCAGAAAATATCAATGTGTTTTATGATGCCCCAATCCATACCAATGCAATGGTAGAACCTTTTCCCTGTCAATGAGGTTCCCAAAGCCCTACTTATAGAGGAATTCTAAGACATTTTCTAGAAGTACTTTCTCGTGCCTAATTATTCCATTCCTTAATCTACACACTGTAGGGCACACATATCTTTAAAACATACCCACCTCTTTAGCAGGTTGAAAAGTCAGTAATATGAGTAAATAAAAATTAAAATATCTCCCACTTTAACTATGATTTTCAATGCTAGCCACTTTGTAAATTTAAAATTTGCCAATTAATCTCACACTGAACTAATGTGAAATTTACCCCTACTTCTCCAAACCAGTTATTTACTGGAAATGATGATTTGTGGATATAATTATACAAGCTGAGTATTCTTGGACTTGCCATTTTCTAATTATAGAAAAAAAAATCCCCATCTTTTCAGGAAACATAACAATTTAGCTTTCTTATTATTGTGCCTGTGGGTTGCCCTTACATCTTTAATAATATGTAACAATCTGTTGACAAGTATGTCATCATTACCTTATTTCTTTTAAACAAATATATTGGGGGGAAAGTGGTATCATTTGGATATGAAATAGGAAAAAGAGAGAGCTTAACAGAAGCTTTGATGATTAAACTTTAAATATGTAGTGATTTTAGCATCTCCTATTTTCCTCAGTAGAGGTAAAAATATTACTGATGGGCACATTCAACACTAGGTATGGTCGAAGTGCATCTTGCTATTAGGAAGTGAATATTTTATTTAAAGAGCCATGTTAACAAGTCCTGAAAGGAGATCCATTAGTAGCTGCAATGAGGCTTTTTAGTAAAAGTAACTAATTAATGGAATTATTAATAATGGTTACCATTCATTTCAGTCATGGAAAATGACACTGCATATGAAAAGGACTTAATATTGCTCAATAAAGTACTTAGAACTTTGAAGAGCTAATCATATAATGGAAATAATATTCCAGGGTGATGATACTTAGTCTACAAATTGCAAAATTAAGATAGCTTATTCATTTGGACCATTAAACTTTTTTTTTTTTTAATATGTCTCTAATTTATATGTCTGGGGTCTATATTACACTAACACCTATAGGGCATAAAAGAATCATGTAGATCTTGATGGCTGATACCTACAATGATGTTCTGTTGTTTAAAGAAAATAGGAAGGGGATGGCTTCCTTACTAGTTAGGATAAAAGAAAAAAAATTAAGATCATTCTTTTTCCCAGCAGGCTGACCGCATAAAAACTTGTGGAACCCTGAGACTATGGACCAAGTCACTCTTCAGATCTGGAACTCAACTCATCCATGGGCTCAATTCTTAGCTAAATAATACACTGATATACAGAGTGGATAACAACATCAATGAGGTACGCACACTATAGAATGGCCAACAATCCAGAAAAAAAGGCAGCATTTACCTAAGGACAAAATTCTAGAATGATCGGGAAAGAAGGAGGAATAAACAGGAAACAAAGGGGAAAGTGTGTAAGTGATGCTACATTGAGGAAATTGCAATCAAGATGAAACAGAGAGCCTGATTTATTGAGTGTAAAATTTTTATTTTTAATTGTGAAATGAGTAAACCTTCATTCAATTCAAAATGAAGTTTAAAAAAAAATCATTCTTTTATTCCTTCTAAAATCATATATTTGATATAAATGAAAAAGTCATATTGTTAATAATCTATAGTTTGCTATTCCCTATCACACAATTTTAAGAGTTAGTATATGATTAACAGGAGTCCTGATGTGGTGTTGTGGGTTAATGCACTGGACTGCAAAGTCAGTTTGAACCACAACATCCATGGTTCAAGCTCACCAACCGCTCCTCAGAAACCCCTATACAGGGTCACTATGGGTCAGAACCGTCTTGACGGCACTTTACAACCAAAACAACATATATTGAAAAGGTAGAAAAGTTAACTGCCTTACCCAACCTTAATCTTTTCAGTATGTAATTGCTAGTTGCCTTCAAGCAGATTTTGACTCATGGTGAGTCCACATATATGTACCAGGAAAGAATTGTTAACTTGATTAACTGATTTTGGGTCATCAAATAAGCCACAATTACTAGTATCTGTAGTTGCCATGCTGTGAGAGGTATAAGTCCACATTCTGCTACTTCTTTTGTAGCTCTCAGAGAAGAAGCAGACTTAATATCAGTGTTTTATTCCAAATTACCTCTTAGGTATTTTGGTGGACTTTTAAATTAAACAGTATGTCTTATTTATAATATTCATCAATATCAGTCTTCTGCACTTCCAGAAAGCATTACTTGCAGTGCAGTTGATTTGGACTCAGGAGGGCCCCAAGTTTGCAGAGTAGTCCTGTACTCCAAAGGAGCTCTGGTAGCGTAATGGTTACCAATTGGGCTGCTAATCTCACAGTCAGCAGTTCAAAACTACCAGCTGTTCCATGGGGGAAAGTTGAGGCTTTCTGCTCCTGTAAATATTTACAGCCTCAGAAACCCTGTACAGGGTCGCTATGAGTTGGAACCAACTCCACAGCACACAACAACAACAACTTTTTTGAAGAAGACCTCTAGACCTTCCTTCTGAGAAGTCTCTGAGTGGGTTTAAACCACCAACTTTTAAGTTAAATAGTGAAGCACTTGGAGTGTTGGTGTGATGCTATAGGATAAGTCCTGAACTTATCCTACCCCATGATTGGCAGTTCAAACCCATCAGCTACTCCTTGCAAATCCTATACAGGGTCCCTATGAGGTGGAACTGAATAGACGGCAATTTACAACAACAACAGTCCAGTGCTTATAAATTTGTGTCACCCAGGGATTCATTGATTCATTGTAGGTCAGGAGGACATTATGGAATAATAATAGTAAATCTGAAATCTGAGCTAAGTGTACTCTAGTCAACAGAAATTATTTGGATACATTCGCAGAAGTCAGTTTTCACTTCATTGCACTTCTACTTTAACTGAATCTGATATATAATAAATTCTGGTAGTAGCTTAACAAAAAAGGTCTTTTAAAGTATGAAATTCTTTATAATCTATTGTTATAGACCAGGGTCAATCAACTATGGACCACAGACCAAATTCAACTGTCACAAGTTTCTGTAACACAAGTTTGATCGGAAATTAGTTATGCTGAATCATTTTCATATTATCTATGGCTCTTAAACTACAAGAACAGAACCACATAGTTGCAACAGATACCAGATGGTTCTAAAGACTAAAAATTGTACTATCTGTCGCTTCACAGAAACCATTTGCTAACATCTTCTCCAGTACATTTGTATCAAAGAACTGGATGCTAAGACTTATTTTATAATGAATACACTAATTGTACTGTGTTACTGAGAAACAGAAAATAAAATTGATCTAGTTTGACTGGGATGTGTATAGTAAGTGATTTACTCTATGGGAAAAGTTTTTGAGACAACTGTGTTTAACATGCTGTGTGGTCACCAGAGGAAAGATGTCTTTATCCAATGCATGAAATTATGAAACATTAACTTTCTGCTTGCATTTATAGTGGAACCAAAATAGCATTCTAAGAGAAAAAAATGTTTGAAGTGTTAGAATCCATAGAAGATAACAGGAAATAATTTATCATGAGATGATTTATAACTTCAGTTTGTAGAGATAGATATTTTCATGGTACAAATATTTCGTATCTAGAAATGACTTAAAGAAATGTGATGGTCTTCTCCCTTTCATCCTAAGTTGTATGATCTATTTCAGAGTTCAGAGGTACAAATATGGTTGAATATTGTATTTGTCCAATTAATTGCTTGAGTTATCACCTATCTATTTTAGCAAGAAGCTTAACATCAAATGTTGCGGCCTTTGCAACATCTTTGTGGTGTGCATTTGGAGGTATTCTTAGACAGGGTGATAATTTGCCATACCTTTGTATAACAGAGAGAACCACTTAATTAGCTGGCAAAAAGATCAGTTCCAAATTAATATTGGCTCTACTTTGAGAGATAAGTGCCAGTATTTAACATCAAGCTTATGAGCTTTACTAATACATTTAAAAACTGATATTGATGAGTATTATAGTTGTAAATTATATATGCTTTTTAATTTAAAAGGCTGCACAAACATCTAAGAGGTATTACCTTAGTAACTTTGGGTAAAATACTGATATTATATCCAATTATTCAAATGAACTAAGCCATGTAAAGTTTGAATAAGAAGATTTATTTTTTTAAAGAAAATTATTTAGTCATAGATTACCATATGAACTCACTTTTTTCACTTGTTGCTTATATTTGCATACTTTGCCTTGCTTTTATTGTGTATTCAAGCAATCTATATTTGTTGTTGTTGTTATGTGCCTTTGAGTCGGTTCTGACTCATAGCAACCATGTATAGGGTTTCCAAGGAGTGGCTGGTGAGTTGAATCTGCGTCCTTGTTTATCAGTCCAGTGCTGATCCTACAACACCACATCTATGCTTAAGCAATAGAAATTAGAGTTTTTATATCAGGTATGAGCATAAAAAAAGTGTAATTTTCTTTTTTATTCAATGAAATCTTAAGCACTCCTAGCTAATTTTGGCTTTTCTTCCTTTTTATCCTTTCTTCACTATAGCTTTTGTATCATTGTTGAAATGATACATATGCATATATATTCCTTTGGAATATTAGTTCAGAAAACTGTGAGTTTATTGTTGACTATACCAAGCATGTTGCTGTTGTTAAACTGGTTCTGACTCATATCAACCCTGTATAATAAGGTTGGTGGGGTTGAATTGCCAGTCTTGCGGCAATGCTTATCCTATATTGTCAGTCCAATGCTTATCCTATATTGTCAAATCAGGGCTCCCTCCCAAGTATATTACCCATTTAAGACTTAGGCAATACCTTTCTAGAAAAGAAACTTGGTTCTAACACAATTTTTTTATGTTTAGGTTTGAAATGACATGCATGAAAATTTCAATATTGTAATACCTGCAGTGCCTTCCATAAGGAGCACTGGAGGTACTGTAGGATAAGCACTGGATTACTAGCCACAGATCAGCAGTTTAAACCCACAAGCCATTCACTGGAGAAAGATGATGCTTTCTGCTCTCATAAAGATTTACAGCCTTAGAAACTGTACAAAGTGTTGCTATGAGTAGGAATCAAGTTGACAGCATCTAACAACATGTCATTCAGTAAGTGTGGCAAAGAGCTTGGGATTCAATCATACGACTCAAAGCCCTTATGCAGCTTACAGTCCACTTGTAGAAAGACAAATAGAAAAAGAAGTACTGAATTTTATAAATTTTAGTATTAGATGGGAGAAACCAGTGTTCTGGAATTACCTCAAAAAGAGTAACTGAGGGAATTGAAGGTAGAAGTTAAGAAGATACACTTATCAGGAAATTCTTACCAAAGGACTGATTCTTGAAACATAAATAGGAATTTATCTTGAAGGATAAATTGGAAATTCCATGTTCAAGGCATAGAAATAACAGATACACAGAGTCATGAACAAACACTGTGAATCTAAAGAGCTTACACATGTTTTGCAGTGGCTGGAATTAGGGAGTTTTTTTGGAACATGGCAAGAAACCAGACAAATTATTGAGAAGAAAATAAATCATGAAAAACCACTTTCAGAAATAGATGTTTTTCCTAAAGGTAAAGAATGATGTTGAATACTTTTTGTAAAAAATGGATTTTTAAAATTTGGTCTTTTAGAGTTTTATTTCCCCTCCAGATTATAAAATTAATGTATATTCACTGTAGAACAATTTAAAAATACAAGTTTAAGCATACCAAAAAGTAAACCATACATATTATTACTACCCAGAGATGTTGAATGGCATCAATGCCAATAAAACAATTAAAGTCACTTTTTTTGTAAAAATCATATTGACACAGTTGTGGAAGACAGTGTGTGTATCAAGTGTATGTGTAAGGTTTGTACATGTGTATAGGTGTGTGTGTTGGATGTTGTTGCTGTTGTTGTTGTTAAGTGCCATCAAGTTGGTCCCCCATCAGAGCAACCCTATATATAGTTTCTGAGGTTGTAAATGTCTTCAGGAGCATAAATTCTCATTGTTCTCTTGAGAAGAGACTGGTGGACTCGAATTGCTGACTTTATGGTTTGCAGTCCAGTGTTTATCCTACAGAACCACCACATTATTTGTGTGTTGCATGATGAGTGAATAATTGCCAAACTATTATAATGAATGTTAAAGATATGAACTTGAATAGAAAAGAGGAGCCATATTCAAGCGTTGTGATTGTTGTTTTTGTTACTAAGTGCTGTCAAGTCATTTCTGACTCATAATCAACCCTGTACAAGGTTTCTGAGGAGCGATTGGTGGGTTTGAACCATTGACCTTGGGGCTAGCAATCCAGTGCTTACCCTACAGTACCACATGATTAGACCAAATATATTAACTTGAGAGGGTTTCCAGTCTTTTCATCCTTCTGTAGACACTGCAGTATAAACACTCAATGATAAGGTCAGTTTGAACGACAAGGTTGGTGGTTCAAACTCAACAGCCATTCCTTGGAAACCCTATACAGGGTTGCTATGAGTCAGAACAAACTCGATGGCACTTAATAACAAAAACAACAACAACATTACAAATCTCTAAGTTTGCCCTTATACCATCTACTCTGCTAACTGGGGAAATTTTAAGCTGAATCCAGGGCAGGATCTAACAAAAAAAACCCAAACTAACTCTCTAGAAATTGCCAATAATCTAAAGGACAAAGTAAAGGACAATAATCTGCCCATGGATCAATAGGAAATAAAATGAAAAAGAATCTGCAGGGGACATGGTATAAAGAGTTGCCTGGAGACAAGCAGCTTTCAGCTGTTGTTGTAGTACTTGCTCTGAATACTAAGATTGAGATGTCAAAGAAGAACATATGAAGTCAGTGTGAATTGGGAAATCCACATGAGTCAGTTTTGACTCATAGTGACCCTGTATAGGGTTTCCAAGGAGTGGCTAGTGGGTTTGAACCACTGGCATTGCTGCTAGCATTCCCATGTTTATTCTACATTGTCACACCAGGAATGAGTGGTAATCATTGCTGATGTCAGATGGATCTGGGCTAAAAGGAGACAATACTAGAAAGATGTTTATCTTGATGACAATCCAAAGACATTCATCTTTGTGGATCATAACAAACTTAAGATAAAATTGTGAAGCATGGGGATTCCTGAACACTTATTTTATCTCATGTGGAAACTGCATAGACTAAAATCATACAATCAAATTGGACAAGGGGATACTGCATGGTTTAAAATTAGGAAAGGTATGCATCAGGGTTGTATCCTTTCACCATACCTATTCAATCTGTACGCTGAGCAAATAATCTGAAAAACTAGACTATATTAAGAACACAGCATAAAGACAGGAGAAAGACCCCTTAGTAACTTCTGATATATAGATGGCATAACCTTGTTTGCAAAAAGTGAGGTGAAATTGAGGCTCTTAGTGATGCAGATCAAGGGCTACAACCTTCAGTTTGGATTATACTTCAAAAAATAAAAATAAAACAAAAATCCACACAACTGGACTGATAAATGGGACATACAACATCATAATAAACAGAGAAAGGTTGAAATTAGCAAGGATTGCAACTGGACTGCAAGGTCAGTTTGAATTACAAAGTTGGTGGTTCAAACTCACCAGTCACTCCTCAGAAACCCTATAGAGAGTTGCTATGAGTTGGAACCAACTCAACAGCATTTAACAGTAACATACCTCTTGGAAGCAGTAGTCAAGAAATTAAACGACATATTGCACTGGGAAAATCTGCTGCAAAAGATCTCTTTGAAGTATTCAAAAGCAAAAATGTCACTTTGAAGATTGCGTTGTATCTGTCCCAAGCCATGTTATATCCAGTTGCATCAAAATCAAAAACATACAAAAGCTGGACAATGAATATGGAAGACTAAAGAAGAATTGATGCCTTTGAATTATGGTATTGGAGAAGAATATTCAAAGTATCATGAACTTCTAAAAGAATGAATCAATCTGTCTTGGAAGAAGCACAGCCAGAATGCTCCTTAAAAGCAAGGATGGTGGCGAGACTTTATCTCATGTGCTTTGGACTTGTTATCCATCAGAAAGGACCAGTTTCTGGGAAAGGTCATCATGCTTTATAAAAAAGTCAAGGCAAAAGGGAAATAGCCTTAACAATATGGACTGACACAGTAGACGCAACAATGAGCTCAGCAACATAGGATGGAAAAGGACCGGGCAGTATTTCATTCTGTTGAACACAGGAGTTGCTAAGAGTAGAAGCTGACTTAATAGCACTTGGCAATAACAAAGTAATTTACTAGAAACTACATACAAATTCTATTTTAGATCAAGTATTTAACATAGAACTATAAAAGCTAGCTTATTTTTACTCTAAGTGCCATTTTCCTCAAACAAAGACATGACTTGAGGGACAGCGAAAATCAAATGTATTTTCTGATTGTACATTGTACATTTTCATTTCATTATTTAATTGAAAAAGTACCCATGGTTTAGAAAAAAGACACCAAATGAAAAGTATAGTTTTGTCTTAACCACCAAACAATCCCTGCCCTTAAAAGCTTAGAGAAACCTAATTTATGTATATAACTCAACTGCATTTCTGTAGCAAAGCATTTATTAAATAGTGGATTAGAAAAAATTTTTTTACAAATATTTAGCTACTATAATATGTTCCCCTGTTTCAAAAACAAACTTTCAAATATCTTTTCTTTAGTATTCTGTCTCTGCAACTTGAACTTGAACTTGATCTCCAACTGCTTCTTTATGTATATGTAGTATACTTATCATAGATTCCTGGTGTGGAGCTGTAGGATAAGCAATAGATAGCTAACCACCAACCACTCCTTGGACACCTTATACAGAGTTGCTATGAGTCGGACAAGTATGCTCATCAATCCAAATATTATATTAAGTTGCTCATGCTTTTTTAATCTGTTGAAACCCCATCTCTTTGACTAACCATTCAACGCCACCATCTCCATAAAATCTCCCTAAATAACAAGATGGTGTCTGACTGACCTTTAATACAAGCAAATGTACATGTCTATATAAATGAATGAATCTGTCTTTAGTAAAGCTTTATACATAATCATATTTAGGAGTCCTGGTGTGGCACTGTGGGTTAATGTGCCACTCTGAAAAGTCATTTGAACTGCAAGGTCAGCGGCTCCAGCTCACTATTTGCTCCTTAGAAACCCTATACAGGGTTGCTATGGGCTGGAACTGAATCTACAAGCACTTAACAACAACAACATACTTGTATTTATGGTCATCTTTTCCCTTAAATAGACTTCAGACTCCTAGAGAAGAAGCTCCATTATCTTACATTTTTTTTCACATGAGAGTACCTATGTAGAGTAGACACAACATGCATTCATCTTTGATGTAT
Organism: Chrysochloris asiatica; assembly: GCF_000296735.1. NCBI lineage: Eukaryota > Metazoa > Chordata > Mammalia > Afrosoricida > Chrysochloridae > Chrysochloris > Chrysochloris asiatica. The sequence continues at coordinate 22,696,065 of NW_006408549.1, forward strand.
ACAGTAAAGACTGACACAGTCACTTCAGCATCTTCCTTGGGGTAACACACTTTGACAAAACAGTGACAGCATTATTTTTGGTATAAAAAATACTTTGTAAAGAAAAAAATCACTTTTAAATTAGCAAAAAGTGAATACTTTTTATGCCATTGTAGGATGCCACTGAAGTTGTAGACAAATTCTACGTCTTCCAAGACAATTAGAAGAGTATCAGAAAAGTTAAAAATAACTAGAGACGTCAACTGAAAAAGTGTTGGTTTATTAAAAAACTATTGATTCCCAAATATTTTATATTTGACTTTTAGTAATTTTATTTCTTGATATATGTATTAAAATATTCAACAAAAGGGAATATTTTTAAAAATATGAATATACTTCAAAATAACAATATGCAGATTTCATAAGTGCGCAAGCACCTGGCATATTGTAGCTTTTAGGAAGAGACGAATGACTTTATATATAAGGGATGTGGTATTTGGAAGTGATTTAAATGCATATTTTCTGTCTCAATGATGTTTCATTTCATGTATCTTCTTTCACTCTGAAAACTTTTGGGTATTCACCATTTCTTTCTCTTTCTCTCTCTCTCTTTTTTGGCCCTTTTTTTTTTACAGATTCAAAATTAAGCAAATTTATATTTTCCCTTTTATTTGTAATTTTAGTGTCTTTTCACCATGGGTGGAAGCCAATGCATGAAGAATCTCTTCAAAAGAAGCAGGGATGCTAAAACCATGTAATATCTCATAATATAGAATATTAAAGACTTTAGATACCAAAAGCTAAAGATTCTGGATAATAAAGATTCTGGCTTTGAAGACAGACCATCCCACCTCTCTGTGACACCGGTGCATGCTCTCAAGAAGCTCACTAAAAAATTACGAGTTTCCATCAACTTGTTAATAAAATAGATGAAAAGTTGTGTTGAGATTTAAATAGTACAATCGAAAGATCTATGTCTAACACATGCAGGCACATGTTTATTGAATACACATTTGCTTTTTATTTGTTGTATAACAAAGTAATGAGACTATTAATACAAGCAAAATATACTTTTTAAAAGCTGTACTGGGTTCACTAATCTGATTTTATTTTATTTTTTATGTTTGGTCGTGGTTTTCACTTATACGGGGCCTTTTGGGCTCTAATTTCTTCCTGAAATTAAGAAGCAAGGTGGTCGTGAAAAGAATGATCAGATATGGAATACCATAAACAGCCATGGTTGACAGTTCTAAAACAGTGCTTTCAGTTTGAGGTTGGAAAATTGCTTTGAAATACTGTATATTTCACTGCAAGGATATTTTACAAGAATACACAGTATCTTGTCCCTTCCATTGTTGTTATTTGCTAATAAAATACAATTAAATCATCATCATGACTTTACTGGCACAATTCTCTAACCAAGTGAATGAAGCTAACCATACACTTAACAGTTCGAGATATTGACATTCTCAAAGTGAATCCTCTTAGGGATGGCATGAAAAATAATGTGGTTTTCTATATAAAAAATATGAGAAGATTCTACTGTAGCTGAGTGGACTATGCATTGGACTGCTAACCACAAGCTCTGCAGTTCGAATCCACCAGCCGCTCTGTGGGAGCAAGATGAGGCTTTGTGCTCCTGTAAAGATGCACAGCTTTGGAAACAAAACAGTGGCTTCCAATAACATCTGCTGGGCCAGTTTAAGGCAAAAAAGTGGGCTCGGAAAGGTATGGCAACTGTCTTTCAGTATTTCAAAGGGGTAATCCTAATAGAGTTTCTCCAGGGCTACAGAACCATCATAAGGATTTAATATGAAGACATTTAAAGAAAATAGGAAGAAAAAGGTAGAAAACTGCACTTAGGAATAGCCCCCCACCCCGCTAATCACGAAAATGCAACTGTCAATTCTTTAAGCGTAGCAAGGTTGTCCTATGAGATTTGTTTGGAAAAGTTTAATCTTGTCCACACTTCAGCCATGATTTTGCCCCTTCAGACTTCTTTTTGTTTCTCAAAGTCAAACAACGTTAAAAAATAATACAATCTGAGTTCCTTAAGCTTGCCAAAAATGCTGTTCTGACATGGTATGAATCAAAGATGCAGAATTGTTAAGAGAAGGGTTAGAGAGAAGAAACACCGTCTTCAGAGTCTATAGAACTACATGGAGGATATGCTGAGAATCAGCTACAGTAAGTCACAGTGACCCTATGCACGACAGAATGAAACACTGCCTGGTCCTGTGGTTACAATCTTTACGCTTGAGTTCATTGCTGCTGCTTCCGTGCCAATCCATCTTGTTGGGGGTCTACCTCTTTTATGCTGACCCTCCACTTTACCAAGCATGATATCCTTCTCCAGGGACTGGTCCCTCTTGATAATATGTCCAAAGAATGAAAGATAAAATTACATCACTCTGGCTTGTCAGGACTATTCTGGCTGTACTTCTTTGAACACAGATTTGTTTGTTTTTCTGGAAGTCCATGGTACTTTTAATAATCATTTCTAACACTATAACTCAAATGCCTCAATTTTTTCTACACTCTTCCTTTTTCACTGTCCAACTTTTGCATGCATATGCGGTACACCTTAGTCCTCAAACTGACATCTTTATTCTTGAATATAGAGGTCTTGTGCTACAGATTTGCCTAATAAAATACATCATTCGCTATCTTTACTGTTTCCATGAGTGTTGATAGTTGATCTGAGCAAAATGAAGTCTATGACAGTTTCAATCTCTCTCCATTTGTCTTGATGTTATTTCTTGGTCTTGTGGTGAAATTTTTTGTTTTCTTTACATTGAGGTGCAACACATACCGAAAGCTGTAGTCTTTAATTTTCATCAGTAAGTATTCTAAGTCCTCTTCACTTTCAGCAAGCAAGGTTGTATCATCTGCATTTCACAGGTTGTTAATGAGTCTTCCTCCAATCCTGATGCCCTGTTCTTTTTCACATAATCCAGTTTCTCGGATTATTTGCTCAGCCTACAGATTGAAGAAGTATGGTGAAATAATATAAACTCAATGCACATCTTTTCCATTTAAAAACCATTCAGTGTCCCATTGCTCTGTTTGAATGACTGCCTCTTGGTCTATGCATAGGTTCCTCAGGTACAATTAAGTGTTCCAGAATACTTGTACTTCGCAATGTTATCCATAGCTTGTCATGATCCACACAATTGAAAGTCTTTGCGTAGTCAATAAAGCACAAGTAAACATCTTTCTGGTATTCTCTACTTTCTGCCAAGATCCATCTGATGTCAACAGTGATATACCTCATTCCATGTCCTCATCTGAATTTGGCTTGATCCTCTAGCAGTTCCATGTCAATGTGCTGGTGTAGTCATTTTTGAATTTTTTTTGGCAAAATTTTACTTGCATACAATACTAATGATATTGTCCTATGATTTCTGCATACTGCTGGGTCCACCTCCCTTTGGAACAGGCACACATTTGATTCTCTTCCAATCAGCTGGCCAGGTAGCTGTCTTCAAAATGTCTTGGCATAGATGAGTGAGTGCCTCCAGTGCTGCATCAGTTTGTTGAAAGATTTCAATTTGCATTCCATCAATTCCCAGAGCTTTGTTCTTAGTCAATGCCTTCAGTGTGCCTTGGATTTCTTTCAGTGTCATTATTAGCCACTGTTAATCATACTTATCCTGATATAAGATTTTAAGGTCTATTAAATTGAACTACTAAATTCAAAGATCATTGATGGAAAACTTGTTCCTTGGTCACTTAGCTCATCATGCCACAAATAAATATTTGCATCTCTTATGTCAAATTTGTTGTTGTTGTTAAGTGCTGTGAGTCTGTTCTGATTCATAGTGATCCTTATGGGGTTTCCAAGGAGTGGCTGGTGAGCTTCAACTGCCGACCTTGTGGTTCAAACAGACTTTGAAATCCAGCACATTAACTCACAGTGCCACATCAGGACTGATTTGAAATAAATGGTATTAATCAGATTTGCAAAATCTTTTTTTTTTTTTTCTTTTTAAAGTGTGTTCATTACTTATGGAAGGGAGAAAATCCCTATACTCTAGTTCTACTACACTACTCATCATTCCCTGTATGCATCTTGACATTTCATACATCTCTGCCTTTGCTTATTCTCTTTCCTTTGCCTGAAATCCTTCCACTTGAAGAGTTTGTTCTCCTCTGAATAGCACAATCAGAATTATTCATTGCTTCTTTTATCCCTCTGCAGCATTTTTAAATATATCTGCATTATGCTGCTCTGGTAATTTACTAGATTGTTTGCTATTTAATTGCTTATATATTTATTGTACCTTCTTGAATTCTAAGATGTTTGAAACCTTGCGTGGCCATCCTGTTCCGCTTTCTTAACACCTCACCGTATCCCTGGCTTACTAGGCACTCAATACATATTTGTCAGATGAGTGAGTTTATTGAATAACCTCTTTTTTCCTGATTTTAAAGATGCTATCAATCGCAGGAGAACCTTTCAGGAAAGAGAAGCTGCATTCAATATATGTGCCAATTTTAAAAAGTGTTTATATGTAAAAACTATTTACATCATTCAATAATATCTATCAAGATGTAGACCATAAAAACACTTAGATAGGAATGGGTATACAGAGAAGGAATGAATGAAAGAAGATATGAACAGTCCCCAAAAGGAAAAAAAAAAAAAAAAGGATATATTCTGTCTTGGGAAATATCACTGAATATAAAAACAGCAGTCTTTTGTTCTGAAATGACTTTCAATTATACTTCAGTCTGTTTTTTCTTTTAACATCCCTGTAAATGTTTAATAACTGCTATCTCTCTGTTCTTGTTTGATAACTGTCCTCCTAACTAATCATCTCATCCTTTCATCAATTATTATATTTCCCACCCTTGAGTTGATGATGCCTTAACTTAGTTGTATACAGGCAGAATTAAGCTTAAGGACAAAGGTATCTTATTGAAGTGATTTTCAATCACTTGTGTTGTTATTAAACGGAGAGTAGATGATTATTAAGGTGAAGTTGAAATTGTCAAAGTATTACCATTCTAAGAAAGCTAATCATCAGTCCCAGCACAGTAGCCTGATTGACCACAAGCACTCAGAGGTCTTCAGTGACTTCATGGGGTCTACACTGCAGTAATAACTAATACTCTGCATCTCAAGGAGAAGATGAAGTGGAAAAGTGATGCACACGAAGCCCAGTGATTGGAAATTCTATGTCAAATCTCCACAGGAAGAAACTTTTGAGTCTACCTTTTCAGAGCATTAATAAAGCATCATGCCATGTTATATAAGTATGGAAATTAGAAAAAGTAAAATCACATGGAGAGGCAATCTCAAGTTAAAAATTGGAACAAATAGTTATAATTTTATTTTAATTGCTTATTCTTCATAATACTGAAAATAAATATATAAATAAGCAAGCATGCAAACAAATCACAAGAAAAAAATAAAAATGGTTGTGTTAAATATTCATTATAACCAGACTAGCAAAGCACTGGCCATACGATTAAATATGGAAATAACTTTGTTTCAAAGTATGCTTTTTCTCCAAAATAGAGTCTATTTTAGGATCCTCTGTTTATTGTCATTTTGAAGATATTTTAAATTGAATGGTCCTATCAATTAATTTGATAGGACCAGATAATTTTTTTAAAAAGGTCCTAGTATAATGATTATACATTGAGCTGCTAACCACAAGGTCAGCAGTTTGAATCTACCAGTAGGCTCCATAGGAGAACGATGAGACTTTCTTCTCCTGCAAAGATTTACAATCTCAGAAACCCTATACATGGTCACTACGACTCAGAACTAACTCGATGGCACACCACCACCATCATCATCATCTTTTTTTAATTTTTTTTTTTTTTTAAGTATCTGCTCTTGTTAAAAGAAACCCCACTACTAAATAAACTTACCAAGTTATCTTAAACAGTGTTGGATATACATCAAAAGCAATATTAGAATATTATAGTATTGAAAATATTTCTTGTTTTTACTTTCATGCTTTATCCTTTTTTAAGTTATCATTAAAATATGAGGGTAATTCATAATGTATTACTATGAGGATTCTAATTCATACATGCATGAGTTTATTTCAAATAAAATGTGTTTAAATATGTCTATGTTATCAGTGGTGAGCCCCTGACAGGTTCTCTCAGTAATATACTTATCTTAATCTTATAAATTGGTGGTTGCTAAATGCCACCAACTCAGTTCTAACTCATAAAGACCTTAAATAGGGTTTCTGAGGAATGGCTGATGAATTTGAACCACTGACTTTGCGGTTAGCAGTCCAGTGCTTATCCTACAATGCCACATCTGTAGGATAAAAAGGATAGGGATCAAAGTGTTGCATGGGTATCAGGTAGCTCAAACAGCTAATCTTTCCATCAGTCTTTTAAGTAAGATAGAAGCTAATGAAGATGATACTATGGAGTTACTCATACTCAGGGGGTTTGCATTTAAAAATAAGATCCAGACAGCAAGGTCCAGTCAAAAGGAATCTGCCAGGCCAGTTAAATTCAAGGTAGACAAGTCAGCTCAGAATGTTATGGTGACTGGTTTGGGGGACCCCAAAAGGGTTTTCTTGATACATTTTCTCAAAGGACACAGAATAATCATAGGGACTTATTATAGAAAAAAATTAAGAACATTGGTTTGAACCATAAGGTTGGCAGTTCAAACTCATCAGTCACTTCTTGGAAACCCTATACAGGACAGGGTCACTATGAGTTGGAACGGACTCAACAACATAACAACAACATCTGTTTCAGAAGGAACTAATTACAGTAAAAATTAATAAAAAAAAACTTCTTTGGGCACACTTTCATTGTTTTACTTTTGATGGTGTGGGTTAATGCGCTGTACTGCAAAGTCAGTTTGAACCACAAAGTCGGTGGTTCGAGCTCAACAGCTGTTTCTGGGAAACTCTATACAGGGTCGCTATGAGTTAGAACCGACTCAATGGCACTTAACAACTTTTTGACTTTGTAGTATGTGCAGGGATGGTGGTGGTGGTTGTTGTGTATCATTGAGTTAGTTATGATGCATAAAGACCCTGTATTAGGTTTCTGTGGCTGTAAATATTTACAGGAGCAGAAAGTGTCATCTTTCTCCTGTGGAGCCACTGGTAGATTTGAAATGCTGACGTTGCAGTTAGCAGCCCAATAAGTAACTCACAACACAAAAAAGTCACTTTTGCTATTACTGATTCTTCTCTTTCCTACCAGATACTTGGATAGAACAAGCCTTTTGTGCTTGACTGCCGACCTAAATGTTGTTGGTTCAAACCCAACCAGCAATGTAGTAAAAGAAAGGATTGACAATTTGCTTCCTTGCAGATTACAGCTAATAAACTCTAAGGAATATTTCTTTTCTGTAATACTTTTGGTTACCATGAACCAGAATCAACTCAACAGCAGTGGATTTTACCTCATATTAGAGTCTACAAAAACTGACTTTTCCTCTCAGCCAAATAGGAACTTCAACACTCTCCCTCTATTTTGACCATTGAATGATCATTACAATTCTTTGCTTTTGTCTCCCCATCTCCTCTTGGCTTATTTGCCAATATCCTCCAAAAATCCCTGGTTATTTTTCTTGCAGAGTAGTCTCCCAACAAGCATTTAAGCTATCTCTCTTCCTTGCTCCATCCAATTTGGGATGTGTATAGAAATCCTTAATTACAAAGCCAACGGCGCTCATTAAGGTATGCTCCTAAACAAAGACAATTGCCTTCCTAAGGGAATTCTGTAGACAGCTTTTAAAGTAAGATTTTTTTTTCTTTCCTTGTCTCACTAAGGTAAAATCATTAGAAGCAAAATGTACAAATAGTCAAACTCAGGATCATTAACCTACTTTAGTTTCCTGTTGATAATGATGATGAGTCACCGGCAGGAGTTGCTCAAATATATTCTATGTGTACCTTTCTGTTTTCTCTTCATATGTTTTGATTCTTTATAAGTTTTAACGTTATTCTTCACAATGTTACAGTTAGGGATATATTATTAATTACATTCAGATAAATATATTTCATTAATGATCAAATCTTATTTATTAGAAAACAATAACAGCTAGTAGGCAAGAATTGTCCTCTACTGGTTTACTAGATTATATGTGTTAGATAATTAAATCACCTAATTCAGGCAGGGTGCATCCTAGCTACTCAGTGCAGTAAAATTATGGGAGTTAACAGATGAAAATCTTTTGGAAGTATCTCTAATTCCCAGCATGCCCTCTTTTTAAAATTAAGATTAAATTAGTTCATGATGCTAGTATAGATCAGTATCCTTTTGCACAAATCAATTTTCAATTCGAAAGCTCAAGATGTAATTTCCAAACTCAATTCTCATATTTAGTCTATAATAGATTATGCAGATTAGATGATGCATTGGTGATCTGAAGTATTTAATGTTTCCAAATTCTCAGCAGATTGAACAAGATACCAAGGGAAAACTGCCTCAAATGGAAAAGGTTTGGGTTTTTATTAAGAAAATGTTTGAGGAATATGGTGCATATTCTGTAAGACTAATTCTTAATTATGTTGACAATAAAGCAAAACAATATATTAATTTCTGCAAAAAAGACTATAAAGACTTTAAAAAAAATACTGAGCATCTTAAACATAAGACATATAATTATTTGAAAATAACTACATTCATTCCTCTCGAGGTGAAAATGATTCTTTATATGTTCAACGTCAGGCACTATCCAAATACTGTTCAATGTGAAAAAAAATATTTTTATAACATTTATGGTTAGTAAAATGGTTGGCCTAAACTTTCCTTTTAATAAAAGAATGTTGATTCTTTATTTCCCAACATTTATTATGTGGCTATGGAAGTCGGAGTCCTGGTGTGGTGCTGTAGGATAAACACTGGACTTCTAACTGTAAGGTCAGCAGTACAGATCCGCCAGAGACTCCTAGGAAACCCTATACAATGTCACTATGAGTTGGAACTGACTCAATGGCACTTAACACACATAACATGTAGGAAGTCTGTGCATGTAAACACTGGATAATAAAAATGGAAGACACAAGAAGAATTGATTCATTTAAACTGTGTGTTGATGAAGAATCTTTAGTAAACCATGGACTGCCAGAGAATGAACAAATCTGTGTTAAAGTAAGCACAACCAAAATGTTTCTTAAAAGTAAGGATGGGGAGATTTCAGCTTGCTTCCTGGAAACACCTTATCAGAAAACACTGGATGGTAGAGAAGGACATCATGTTTGCTAAAGAAGAGGGTCAGCAAATTTGAAGGAAATCGACAATATAGATAGATTGATACAACAGCCACCGGAAAGAACTCACACATGCCAACAATCAGGAAGACAGTGCAGGACCCTGCAATGCTACCTTCTGTTATATAGGAGTTAGTGTTGAGTCAACAGCAGCTAACAGTAATAATATAGAGAAAGTGGGAGAGATTTATTTCTGCACTCAGAGTAAGACCTAACTTTTAAGCATCCAATCATCCTGTAACATATATGTAAATACTCAGGATTTTACTGAAAGAAGAAGGCTGACTAAATTGGGAGTAATTTGGTGTTAAGTGCCATGGAGACAGTTCTGACTCACAGGGTTTCGAACCTCATCACTTGCAGTCCAGTGCTTATCCTACAGTGGCACAACAGGGCTCAGAGAGTAACTTAGGAGAGTTTGTTGTTGTCGTTGTTAGGTGCCATTGAGTCCATACCAACTCATAGTGACCCTATACACAACAGAACAAAACACTGCCTGGTCATTGGCCAACCTCAAAATTGTTGCCACACTTGAGCCCATTGATGCTGCCACTTTGCCAATTCATCTCGCTGGGGATCTTCCTCTTTTTCTCTGAACCTCCACCTTACCAAACATGATATCCTTCTCCAGTGACTGGTCCCTCTTGACTATATGTCCTAAGTATGAGAGACAAAGTTTGGCCATCCTGGCCTCCAAGTAGCATTCTGGCTGCACTTCTTCCATTACAGATCTGTTGGTTCTTTTGGAAGTCCATGGCTCTTTCAATATTCTCCTCCAACACCATAACTCAAATGCATCAATTCTTCTACAGTCTTTCTTATTCACTGTTCAGCTTTTGCATGCAAATGAAAATACCATGGCTTGGGTCAGGTGCACCTTAGTCCTTAAACTAACATCTTTGTTCTTCAACACTTTCAAAAGGTCTTGCACATCAGATTTGCCTAGCGCAATATGTCATTTGATTTCTTGACTGCTGCTTCCATGAGTGTTGATAGTAGATCCAAGAAGAATGAAGTCCTTGACAACTTCAATCTTTTCTTCATTGATAAAAATGTTGTTTATTTGTCCAGTGGTGAGGATTTTTGGTTTCTTTACATTGAGATGTAATCCATACCAAAGGCAGTGCTCTTTGATCTTCATCAGTAAATGTTTTAAGTCTTCTTCATTTTCAGCAAACAAGGTTGTATCATCTGCATATCGCAGGTTGTTAATGAGTCTTCCTCTAATCCTGATGCCACGTTTTTCTTCATAGAACCCAGCTTCTCAGATTATTTGCCCAGAATACAGGTTGAATAAGTATGGTGAAAGAAAACAACCTTGTTGCACAACTTTCTTAATTTTGAACCATTCAGTGTTCCCTTGTTCTGTTCGAACAACTGCCTCTTGGTCCAGGTACAGATTCCTCATGATCACAACTAAGTGTTTCAGAATACTCATACTTTGCAATGTTGTCTATAGCTTGTCATGATCCCCATAATCAAAAGCCTTTGCATAGTCAATAAAGCACAGATAAATATATTTCTGATATTTTCTGCTTTCAGCCAAGATCCATCGGACATCAGCTATGATATCCCTGATTCCATGTCCACTTTTGAATCCGGCTTGTACCTCTGGACATTCTTTGCCAATGTATGCTTGCAGCCATTTCTGTATTACCTTTAGTAAAACTTTACTCACATGGAATATCAAAGATGTTGTCCGATGAGTTCTGTATTCCATTGAGTAACTTCTCTTTGGAATGGGCACAAATTTGGATCTCTTCCAATCAGTAGGCCAGATAGTTAGTTGTCTTCCTAATTTCTTGGCATAGATGAGTAAGTGCCTCTAGTGCAACCTCACTTTCTTGAAAGATTTCAATTTTTATTCCATCAATTCCTGGTGCCTTGTTCTTTGCCAATTTTTTCAATGCACCTTGGACTTCTTCCTTCAGTATCACTGACTCTTGAGCATATGCTACCTCTTGACATGGCTGAACATCAACCATTTCCTTTTGGTACAGTGACTGTGTTTTTCTTCCATCTTCTTTTGATGCTTTCTGCATCATTCAATAATTTTCCCAGAGAATCCTTTAATAACAAAGTTGAGGCTTGGATTTTTATTTCTGTTTCCCCAGCTTGAGATATGCTGAGCATGTTCTCTTCCCTTTTGGTTTTCTGACTCCAGATCTTTGCACATTTCATTGTAATATTTGACTTTGTCTTCTTGAGCTGACCTTTGACATTTTCTGGAGAGTTTAATAAAGTTGTTATTTACAAGTGTACATGACTAATGGGAATTCATAAGAGATATGCAGTGCCCTGTATGTTTCATCTGAAGCGACACAAGAAGATGGTAGTAATAACACCTGCAGAAAGTATCTGAGGATGTGTTTCAAGGAAGCAAGCTGAAATCACCCCCACACTCTAATAAGTGATGCTGTGGATTAAAACTCTGGAATGGCAAGGTTGGTTTGAGTCATAAGGTTGATGGTTCAAACTCACCAGCCGCTCCTCAGAAACCCCATACAGGGTCGCTATGACTTGGACCTCACTCGACAGCATTTACCAAGAATAAAACAAAGAAAAAACAGTAAGGGTAGGGAATCCTGGTGTGGCACCATAGGATCAACACTGGACAGCTAAACATGAGGTTGGTAGTTCAAACTCACCAGCTTCTCCTCCAAAACTCTATGTAGGTTACTATGAGTCAGAACAGACTCAAGGACACTTAACAACAGTGGGAGGAGCTGTGGAATGAGAGGGATCAGGAAAATTCAACCAGATGTCAAAAGGTAGAACCAGGACATAGAACAGGGAGGAGAAATATGGATAGCGGTCCTAAAGGGGCAAATGGAGAACATTCATGTCTACTTGTAGTTAAAAGCCCCACAAAATTTCCATTTCCCACCAAGTTCACAAGAATTTCATTGCTATACTATATCAACAACAATGTATCATTATACAGAAATAAACTGCTAGATCTTATATAATTTTATTTTATTCGTATGATTTATGTATCTATTATATATGTTATTTAAATCATTGTATGAATAAAATAGATGATTTATGTATCTATCATATATTATAAAAATCATTATATGAATAAAATAAGTGATTTATATATCTATCATATATACTATATAAATCACTGTATGAATAAAATAAAATAAGATCTGGCAATCTATTTCTGCATAGTGTTATATTGTTGTTGATACAGTTTAGCAATGAAATTCTTGTGAACTTGATGGAACATGGACATTTGTAGGGTTTTTAATTGCAAGTAGACATGAATGTTTTCCATTGACCCCTTTAGGACCACTGTCGATGTATCTCCTCCCTGTGCTGTGTCCTGGTTCTACCTTTTGATTTTGGGGTGAATTTTCTCAGTAAAAAATTAAACACATTGAGAAAAGATATGAGAACAAGGGAGAGTGAGTCCTTCCTTCTATAGCTCTGTTCCTGATCTACTCATTCCATAGCTCTGTTCCTGATGTCCTCCCATACTGTTGTTGTTTAATGCCCTGGAGTCTGTTCTGACTCATAGCAACCTGTATAGAGTTCTGGAGAAACAACTGGTAGGTTTGAACCAACAACCTCACAGTTAGCATATATCTATTATATATATTAGAAGTAATAGTGTGGTGCTGTGGGATAAAACACTGGACCGCAAGGTCGAGTTGAACCACAAAGTCAGTGGTTCAAACTCATTAGTCACTCCTTGGAAACTCTATACAGGGTCGCTATGAATCGGACCTGCCTCAATTACACTTAATAATGATAATAACAGCATATATGTTAAGCTCCTAGGCATTCTGGCAAGTAACTATTACAGAGAAATTCCATGATAGCTATTGTATTCTATTTGATGATTTTGTAAATTCTATGACACTTTTAGGAGTCCTGGTAGTGCAATGGGTTAATATGTTGGGCTACTAATGGAAATGTTGGTGGTTGGAACCTACTAGTCGCTCCGCTAAAGAATGGTGAGGCAGTCTGAGTAAAAATTTACAGCCTCAGAAACCCTATGTAGCAGTTCTACTCTGTCCTATAGAATTGCTGTGAGTCTAGATCTAATATATAGCAATGGATTCTTTTTGTTTTTTTGGGTAACACTTTTAAAGAAAATTTTGAAAATGAAAGACTAGAGGTAAATAAAAGATAAATAACAAAAATGGGGCAAATGCAAAATAGATGATTATCCCAGGCAAAAAGGATGTATGATTACCCTATTTAAAGAGCTCATTAAAATAACATGTAGACTCTTTTGGATGACAGAGAAACAATTTCCCTCACCAGGCATTCTGAATCATTTTCTTTAGTTTGGGACCATACATGTATAATCTTTTAAAGTTAAAATAGTTGATTCTGATATGCAAACAATTTCATAGACTTCTTGGTATTTTTTTCCTTTGCAGAAAGTGATTGTCACAGAAAACTGGATGTTACAGTTATTTTCATTTAGACATATTAATCATATTCCATTTTCTATTCTCCTTGACAAGCAATTGCTTCTCTCTGTCAGGGCACATATTATACTGCTTCTTGATTTTCAATTTATTTCTTTTTGTCTGGCTCTCATCCAGCAATATGGTCTTACCATTGGGGTCTTTTTTTCTTTTTAATCTCTTCAACTAGGTTGTATTTATAGTCTTAGTAGTGCTCAAAGAGAATGCTCTAAATGGGTATGTAGATGAATTGTATTAACTAATAAACATCACACATAGGAGAAACATGCATCAATATATATAAAACTCTCTTGGTTTAAAATTTTATTTCATGATACTGTTATGTGCCTGCCGTTGAGTCATTCCAACCAATAGTGACGCTGTATAGGGCTTCCAAGGAGTGGCTGGTGAGCTTTAACTGCCACCTTTGTGGTTCAAACCAATTTTGCAGTACTGTGCATTAACCCACAGTGCCATACCAAGGTTTCATTTTCATAATACACAATATCAATATTTTCTATAACAAAAACTTTTGTTATTTTGTCTTTCACTGAGGCTACATACCTTTATAAATGAAAAGGAAGTTTAAAATATGAAAGACAAAATAAATATATTTATATCTATGAAAAATTCAAAACTGCTCATTCATTGAACAAATGTTTATTTACAGAAGCTAAAAAATGATGAGAACTCGTCTTCGAAATCTATGAGTTCCTATTCTGACACACTTTAAAGGTCTGCTCTTGTTACTGTTTCAGCTTACTTGGCAAGTGTCATACTTTCCTCTGAATCCTGACGGGGTTAAGGTAGTCAATTTGGATAAATAATATTGGAAATAATAATTGTACTTCTTCTGATGATCAATATGAAATTTAGATTACTTTCTGTGAAGCTTTAATCTAATTATTTTCCTGAAATTTAACTTCAAAAACTGGTATTGTGTGTGTGTGTATCTTTTTTTAGCAAGTATCATAGAGAACTAGAGGTCACTATTATTTTTGCATAGCCATAGTATGTTATATATGGAGTGTCTATGATAAAAAAATAATAATAACAGAATTAGATGCTAAAGGAGATAGTTTATCTCCCAACACTAACAATTTGGTCAACAAAATAAGTCATGGGCATATGAATGATGTAAAGAAATAGGTCATCCCTGAGTTAGGTCAAGATAACATATACAGCTATCATGTCGACAGTAAGAGCAGAAGCAGTTGAGATTTAATCTAGAAGATAATGTATGGGTAAGATTCGTATTTACAAAGGAATAAGGAAATAAGACAGCAACAAAGAAAGTCACCAAGCGTGATTCCAAATTTGTTACCCCAATGTTACCCACTCTACACAAGAAGCACAGGTCTGCCTTTGGTTCTTGTTATTCCATATTGTATTTCTGAATTACCACACCTTACAGAATCATGAATAATTCACCATGTAAAAGTCTGATGCTACAGAATCTCATTTGTTACATATGTATTGACACTTGAGCTCCATGTGTATTCGTTGAAAGAATGACAATATAATGAGGTTAAAAATGTGAAGGATAAAATACTTCACTTTTCTTGGCTTTGATCTTTTCAGAAAGCAAGGTATTTTCTACAAAAAGAACAGGTTATAGTGTATGAGACAGAGCCCTTGTCATTTAGTGGGTTAAGTGGTGGGCTAGTAAATGCAAGATTGATGGTTTAACCCACCAGTCACTCCACAGGAGAAGAATCTGTTCCTGTAAAGATTTCATCCCAGAAACCCTAAGCACCAGTTCTATTCTGTCCTATAGTGTCTCTCTGAGAATGAGTTAGTGCATGGATTATGTGAGTGGGAACTTGAGAAGAGTTTTGACTGTTTGATACATTGTTTGCATAAAACACGTTATCCAGAAGTGATTCAATGCTTATGTTCGAAGATTGTAATCAGTTTTACCGAATTGAACATAGAGAAGTTGTAGAATTGTCTATGTTCTGCTCTGTATAGTTTCAACAACCATAAATTGAAATATTTTTAAGAACAATGAATTGGATATAAGAAATAGTCATCTCAAATTTGAATTAATATAACCTTTGACTTCTCCATCTAGGTCAAACGCCTCCATTACAGATTCCTCTACTTTCATGTACCTTCTTTCCTTATTGTCACTTTTTAACATGGAAAGAGTGTCTCCCCTTCTCATAACCTCCATATCAAACTATCGAATGCAAGAAGACAGAAACTATGCCAGTTTTCCTTTATTATTTAACTCTCTACCACATAGAGGCAAAGGAGCCCTGGTGGTATAATGGGTTATGTAGTGGACTGGAAACCACAAGTTCAGCAGTTCAAATCTTCCAGCTACTCTGCAGTAGAAAGGTGAGGCTTTCTGTTTCCATAAAGATTTGCAGTCTTGGAAACTGTGTACAGGGTGCTATGAATCGAAAGTGAATCAATGGCACTTAACAATAAAAATACACAGTAATTAGTTATAAACCAACAAAGGAATGAGATAAGCACAAGTTTATAGGCATTGCATGGTATCACCAAAAATTTCATAGCTCTTTAAAGCAATGTGTTATGTGGAATAAGTTCCTCCCATGTGGTGCTATGGGATTAGTAGAGGACTGCTAACCACAGGCATAATGGTTTAAAATCCACCAGCCACTATAGGAAACCCTATACAGAGTTTCTAGAAGTCAGAAATTACTCGACGTCACTAAGCAACAAGAACAACATGGAATTTGAAACTTCATAAATTATTACCTATAAAATATCTTTGCAGTTGTAGGATGTAATAATCACTTAGTCTCTATCTTGATAGTTTCCTGAAGGTGAAATTCTGTCTCAGAGCTTGTACAGTTGACATTCTCAGAAATCTATTTCCTGCAAGTATACTTTCGCTTGATGTTGTTGTTGGTGCCATCGAGTCAGTACCGACCCATAGCGACATTACGCACAGCACAACAATACACTGCCTGATCCTAGGCCACCCTCATTACTGTTGCCACACTTGAGTTCATCGATGCTGCCACATGGCCAATCCATCTCGTTGGGGTCTTCCTTTTATTCTCTGACCCTCCACCTTACCAAACATGATATCCTTCTCCAGAGATTAGCCCCTCCTGACAATATGTCTGAAGTATGAGAGACAAAGTTTGGCCATCTTGGCCTCCAAGGAGCACTCTGGCTGCACTTCTTCCAACACAGATCTATTTGTTCTTTTGGCAGCTCATGGCACTTTTAATATTCTCCTCCAACACCATAACTCAAATGCATCAATTCTTGTACGGTCTTCCTTATTCACTGTCCAGCTTTCACAGGCATATGAGGTTATTGAAAATAACATGGCTTGGGTCAGGCTCACCTTAGTCCTTAAGCTGACATCTTTGCTCTTCAACACTTTCAAAAGGTCTTGTGCAGCAGATTTGCCTAATGCAATACATCATTTAATTTCTTGACTGCTGCTTCCATGAGTGTTCATAGTTAATCCAAGAAGAACAAAGTCCTTGACAACTTCAACTTTTCTCTGTTGATAAGAATGTTGTTTATTGGTCCAGGGAGTTTTGTTTTCTTTACATTGAGATGTAATCCACACCAAAGGTTGTGCTCTTTGATCTTCATCAGTAAATGTTTTAAGTCTTCTTCATTTTCAGCAAGCAAGGGTGTATCATGTGCATACCATAGGTTGTTAATGAGTCTTCCTCCAATCTTGATGTCACATTTTTCTTCATAGAACCCAGCTTCTCGGATTATTTCTCAGCATACAGGTTGAATAAGTATGGTGAAAGAATACAACCTTGTTGCACACCTTTCTTAATTTTACAACATTCAGTGTTCCCATGTTCTGTTTGGACAACTGCTTCTTGGTCCAGGTATAGATTCCTCATGAGCACAATTAAGTGTTCCAGAATACTCATACTTTGCAATGTTGTCCATAGCTTGCATGATCCACACAATCGAAAGTCTTTGCATAGTCAATAAAGCACAGGTAAAAATCTTTCTGGTGTTCTCTGCTTTCAGCCAAGATCCATCAGACATCAGCAATGAAATCCCTCATTCCACGGCCTCTTCTGAATCCAGCTTGAACCTCTGGAAGTTCTCTGCCAATATATGCTTGCTGCTGTTTCTGTACTACCTTTAGCAAAACTTTACTCGCTTGAGATATCAAAGAGATTGTCCGATGATTTCCGTATTCCGTTGGTTCACCTCTCTTTGGAATGGGCACAAATATGGATCTCTTCCAATCAGTTGGCCAGATACTTGTCTTCCAAATTTCTTGGCAGAGATAAGTAAGTGCCTCCTGTGCCACCTCACTTTCTTGAAAGATTTCAATTTTTATTCCATCAATTCCTGGTGCCTTGTTCTTTGCCAGTTCCTTCAATGCACCTTGGACTTCCTCCTTCAGTGTCATTGGCTCTTGATTATAGGCCACCTCTTGAAACTGCTGAACATTAACCATTTCCTTTTGGAACAGTGACTCTGTGTATTCCTTCTATCTTCTTTTGATGCTTCCTGCATCATTCAATACTTTTGTTTAGACGACTTCAATTTTAAAAAGTTTGTGTATTAATTAAGACTCAAATTTCTGTTGTCATTGTTAAGTGTCCTTGAGTGTATTATGAATCTTGGTGGTGATGATGATGTGCCTTGGAGTCACTTCTGACTCACAGTGACCCTGCATAGGGTTTCTGAGGCTGTAAATCTTCATGGGAGCAGAAAGCCTCATTTTTCTTCCGCTGAATGGGCTGGTAGTTTCAAATTGCTAACTTTGAGGTTAGCTGTCCTGCATGCTTTTCTACAATGTAATCTTTATGGTAGCAGACTGCCAAGTTTATCTCTTCTGGAGCCATTGAGTGGGTTAGATCCATCAACATTTTTCTTGGAATAATCATTGTGCCAACAGGACTCTTTTTAAATGCACAAAGCAAGGTTAGATAAATTGAAGATGTCCCTAATAAAAAAATTCTGAGGGCAAACAGCTATAGGTTAGTAAAATGCTATCAAGGTAGAATAATTTGTGTATACACACACACACACACATATATATACATATACACATATATATGTATATATAGAGAGAGAATAAATTCTGTGGCACTGTGGGTTAATAATGCACTGGACTGCAAAGTCAGTTTGAACTGTCAGGTCAGTAGTTCAAACTCACTAGCCACTTCTAGAAAATCCTATACAGGGTTGCTATGAGTTGGCACTGACTTGACGGTACTTAACAACAACAACATATACTTATATAATACATATATACACTAATGTACATGGATAATAATTTATTTTCCTTCATGAGGAGTAGGAATTGTAAGAAATCGTTAACTGGGAAATAAGACAATGAATGTTTTTCTAAAGTTTCTGGTTATCCATCAGTCATTGGTGGATTGCTGATGATCTCCAGGATTATTATTTTTTAACCTATTGTAGTAGTTATTGTCTCAAATCCAGTTTGCTGCATTAATGAGTTAATGAATGAACACCTTTTAAGCACATTATTAGGTTGGCATATTATGGGCTGCATATAGAATAGTAACAGCTATTAGTTACTGTTAGGTATTACCATCCAGAAAATATTCAACTTGACACTAAGGTTATTGAAAGACACGAGATGAAATACAAAGCAATATCTGAAATCTGTGAGGGTAAGAATTTCATGGGATTGCATTGTTGGCCTGGGTCTCTCAAGTTCTCTGGCAGGGTGCAGTTTACTATTTTCTATCACCTTCTGTAAGTGGGAAATATTTTTGTTTTCCTTTTCTGAAAAGTTGTCGCCTTACACAAATTCCAGACTTTGCAGGTTTTACTGTCACTGTTGTTAAGTGCCATCAAGTAAGTTCCAACTCACAGGAGCCATATATAGAGTTTATGAGGAGCAGCTGGTGGGTTTGAACCCCCACCATGTGGTTAGCAATCCAGAACTTATCCTACATTGCCACATCAGGGCTCTGTACATTTTCAGTAGGGAGAAAAGACTCCTTGAGAAAGATGAGGCTTTCTGCTCCCTTGATATGAAAAGCCTCAAAAATCCTATACATGTTCGCTTTAAGTCGGAACCATCTGATAGCACTTAACAACAACAAGAAAGGACTTCCAACGTTTTATTGACTTTTGCTTACTTATTCAACTTCAAAGATTTCCAATATTTTTGACAAATAAAATAATCTTTTACAGACACAAGCATGAAAGTACTGAAATGGGAAAAGTACATACTGTTAAGATGGTATTCCCAGCTGATTTAACTTTTCTCCTTTGAAATTAATCAACATTCCATTTTGCTTCTAAACCTTCATTTTCACATTTTAATTTCTGTAGTAGAGATTATGCCTTGGTTGTAATAATCCAATATTTGAAAAACTGGCAATTCAATTATTGAAATAGCAAATAAAGCCATCTTTGCTATGTTGTAATCCACACCAAAGGCTGTGCTCTTTGATCTTCATCAGTAAATGTTTTAAGTCTTCTTCTTCTTAATAAAGAGCACCTCATGGTTCTGTTACCTATCGCTATTAGTTGAATACTGCCTGAATTACAATAATAAGAACAACAATTTCATGTTGAAAAATCAAATTCCATCTTCTCTGAGGCAGAGAATTTAAAAAATTCACTTTTTACACATATAGCAATAATTGTGTTTACAATATTAGTAATTATGACCCAAAACATTTCCTAGGATGATAACTTATTTGCATAAGTTTCACAGGCTGGATCAACGTAATAATTATAAGATAAACAACTGTAGCTTAAAGTGTATTGTTTTTGTTATTGTTGTTATTGGTATGTGCCATTGAGTTGGGTCTGACTCACAGCCACCTTGTGTAGCGTTTTCCCAGCTGTCAATCTTTCTAGGAGCATAGAGCCTCTTTCTCAGAGTGGCTGGTGGGTTCGAATCACTTACATTTTGTTTCACTGTACAGTGCATATTGTACAGAGTTATCAAACTCCCTGAAACATACGTGTTGTTGTGAAGTACCATCGAGTCGATTCTGACCCCTAGCAACCCTGTATAGGGTTTCCAAAAAGCAGCTAGTGAGCTTCAACCACTGACCTTGCAGTTCAAGTGACTTTGTAGTCTGATGTGAAACATATTAGGGTGTAGAAATTTCATTTTATTAAATAATAATTCTATCTAACAGGTTAAAATATTAGATTTTATCAGTTTGGAAAGATTTTTAATAGTTCTTTAATGAAAACACAAAGGACATTGTTAAAAGACTAAATGTGCATAAAGATATGTGCACAAACACAAATGGGAAGTACACAGGATGTGCAATATTATGTTGAGAACTATTTTCTAAAATAAAATAAAACAGGAGGTTTTCATTCCTTAAAACATCCAAAGTTTAAAAACTAAAGGAGAATGATTTATAAAAGACATAAATATAATTTTCGCTTTAGTTTTCTACATTGGAGGTGGTTAGGTACTGTGGAGTTGGTTCCGACTCATAGCAACACCGTGGAGGGTTTCCGAGGCTGTAAATCTTTGAGAGCAGAAATTCTCATCTTTTTCCACAGAACTATTGGTAGTTTTGAACTGCTGACTTTGCATTTAGCAGTCCAACTTGTAACCACTATGCTACCAGAGCTCCTTAATATTCTACATTACATGTTGCTAATTGTATGAATTCACTTTCATTCTCAATGTTTGCTTACTTCTTAGCAAAAGACTTTAAAAACATTATTATCATTATTATTAGGTTTATTACTATGTTTGTAAATGTAAAATGCTTCTTCTGGCAGATTCAAATGAATTGAAACATCATTAACCTAACTGAATTATTTGCTAAATATAAAAATGTTGCCCTGTCATTCTTTGCTTTTAAGTATGCAATTTCAATTAGGATCTTTTTAAAGAACTTTCATCAAGTGTAAATGTATTATTATGAAAATTCTTAAGAAATCAGAGAAAAGCACTGTCAAAAGGAAAAAGAGGGACAAAATAAGTCAGACTTTTAATATATGGGTCATCCTAAAGGACCTAAGCTCCCCTGTCTTTTCTCTTCCATAGATGTGTTCAAAGGTGCAAAAAACTAAAGAAATTTATTTTAAAACTTCAGATTTTTTTGTTTTAATTGGTTTGTTTTGCTTTTCCATGTTTGGATGACAGAGTACTAAAGCCTGTTATTCAATGTTAAGCATTTTGACCTGGCTCAAGAAAGGTATGCAGCAGAGGTGCAAAACAACTATATTAAAATAGATACTTATAATGGAGTCAGCTAGTAGACAATCCACACAGAACAATTTCCCATGGAAAATGATATTTTGGGGAGCTCTAATAATGAAACTGAGCCATTGGGGCAGAGTGGTTAAGCTTTCAGCTACTAACCAAAAAGTACGCTTGAATCCCCCCCAGCCAGTCTCATGAGAAAGATGTGGCAGTTCTTCCGTAAAGATGATTGCTTGGAAACTCTATGGGGTAGTTCTGCTCTTTGTGGCACTGTAGAATAATCACTGGCCTAGGTCTGCAGTGCAAATCCATCAGTTATCTCAGAAACCCTAAGTAAGGTGGCATGAGTCGAAACTAACTTGATGGCACACAGCAAAATAGAATTGCTAGGAGGTGGATCTCACTCAATGGCAATGGATTTGTATTATAAGGGAGAGATTTTGGAAATGTAAGATTGAATAACAACAACAATAGAACATTTTCTCTTTCATACCAGTTATAAATTATGACCAACCAGATTTATTTTATTGAAATATCTGAATGTATTTATTTACTAACTTACCTGTGTACTTATTTATATTCAGGCTCAAGTGCACATTCTAGAAAGGTTCCTCTTTGCCCATGGAATAAAGAACAAATTAACTAGTCACCAGTATTTTAAATAGTCTATGATCTAACTGAAACTCTATCTCTAATCTTGTTTCTCTAGTTCTTCACTGCATTTCAGGTGAACGATCTAGGTTCCTCAAAACACTAAAAAACTTATCTTGACTTGTAGTGCTCATATTTCTCTTCACCTAGAAATCTCTGTTTGTATGGTTTAATCCTACAATTGTGTCAGGCACAATTTCAAGCCTTCTTCATTTCTCAGAAACAATTAATAAATCCATTCCTTCGTAACCTCTAAGGGCATTTATCTTTGTCCACTAAACATCTTTTTATTTCTTTATTATCAAAATACATGTATAAGTATTTATCTCCCTAAAGAGAGGAAATGATAAGGACATTCCTTATATATAAGTTGTTGTTTGATGCTGTCCTGTCAGTTCCAACTCCTAACGACCTCTATGTACAAGAGAACAAAACAATGCCAAGTCCTGTACCATTACAATTGTTGTTATGTTTCAGCCCATGTTGCTTCCACTGTGTGAGTCTATCTCCTTGCATGCCTTCACATTTTTCTCTGAGCCTCCACTTAACCAAGCCAGACATTCTTCTCCAGGACCAGTCCTTCCTTATAACATATCCAAAGTAAGCGAAACAAAGTGAACCTGTGGCCTTGTTTTGGCTGATAATATAATCTCTTTCCACATATGTAGTCAATTTAATTTTGATGTATTTCATCTGACAAGATCCATGTATGCAGTAGCCATTTATATTGCTGAGGAGAAATGAATGTCATTTACAAGAATGTCACTGATCTTGCAAATTCCAATCTTGCGATCTCCAGCATAATTTCTACAACCAAGGTCATATGTTCCAGCTATTGATCCTTCTTCCTTTTTTGTTTCCAACTTTTTCATTCAAATCACCAGTAATTATCAATGAATCTTGATTGCATGCTTAATCAATTTCATACTGAAGAAGCTGATAGAATTCTTTAATTTTATCACCATTGGCTTTCATGCTTGGCTCATAAATTTGAATAATAGTGGTATTAACTGATCTTTCTTTCAGGTGTGTGCATATTATCCTATCACAGAGAGCACTGTACTTCAAGATAGATACTGAAATGCTCTTTTGTACATATCTTATACATATGGTGGTAGTTGTGTGCCATTGAGTCAGTTCCAACTGTAAATCTTTATGGGAGCAGAAGAAAGTCTCATCTTTTTCCTGCGGAACAGCTGGTAGTTTCAAACAACTGACCCTGAAGTTAGCAGCCTGAGTCGTAACCACTACACTTAAACATATAGACAATCATAGTCATAAACAAGGACATCAAAAGTTAGCCAAACTAGCAGAATGTTGTGAGTAAAAGAATAAAGGTTAAAGTATCATTATGAATGCTGTTGTGTTGCTAAGTGTCGTTGAATCAATTCCAACTCATAGCAACCCTGTTCAGGATTTCTGAGAAGCAACTGGTAGGTTTGAACCACTGGCCTGTAGTTCATGGTCCAGTGCTTATCCTACATCACAATAATATTATTGTACTGAGAAGCTCCTATTCCCTTGAATAGACAAACAGTCAAGCACTGAGCTTCTGATTTCTATGCTCAAGGGTTAGTAATTTAACATATTGCTAGGATTACCAAATTAATGTCTTTAAATAACAAACATTCATACAGTGTTCTTTAGGTGTCAGACAAGTGTTCTGGGAATGTTACAAATATTAACTTATTTTACATTTCTCCTTATAATATGTTGAAAAGGGTCTTATTCACATCCTCATTTTTAGGTGCAGAAAGTGAGGCACACAAGTTAAACATCTGCTTAAGGTCACAGGAAATAAGGTCTATGGTATGTATTTAAAATGAAGTTTAGTTTAAAACATTTTAAAAAGTTTTCACAGAATATTGTACATATTATTATATATCCTAATATATATTATTGGAATCTTAATGTGATGCTGTAGGATAAGCACTGGACTGCTAGCAGCAAGGTCGGTGGTTCAGACCCACCAAGTGATCCTTGGAAATCCTATACAGGGTTGTTATAAGTCAGAACTACATGGTAATGTGACATTAGGGTAACTGAGAAAATTCAAATCTTTGCTATTGTTTTTTTTTTTTTTCTCACTCGAAAAACTCTCAAATTAAAAAAAATAATAAAAATTCACATTTTTTTATTGCAATAGCCTTGCAGTTACTAACTCAAAATATATTTTACCAGATGCAGTGAGAATTGGCCTATATTTTAAAAAGTTGTAGCATGAAATCAACACCTAATTTGAAAGAATAACCATACTCCTAGTACTATGTCCCTGTGTTGATGCTAGTTTCACAATAGGATCTATAAGCCAAGAGGCAGTGGTCACTATGAGAAAAAGTGGCAGTGATTAATTCCCAGCATTGAAGTCCTCTTTCTGATTCATCAACAAGGTCTGATTTGGAATACTCTAAATGATAGGACCATAGCATAAGCATCTTAGAGAGATCCTGCATAAAAGATTGTGACTAACAACCAAAGCTTTATACGCTAACAAGCCAAGTTTGATGTGTAATCATTCCTTTAACATATAATTATAGACAAAAACTGGTGAATTAGGAATGAACAAAAAAAAAAAAAGGACACAAAATAACTTTCCGATTTAAAGAGGCAGGCTTTGGAACACAAGCTGGTATTCTGTGGGCACACTGCTGATATATCGTAAGAGTGTGCCACAAGATCATTAGCGAGTCACAGGGAAAATAAGCAGCATTCACCACTGATGTGTCTCACAACAGGCTGGCAGGGCACAATGTCAGTAAAACATCAAATTGCCAGCAAGATTTCATGTTGCTCCTAAAATGTGAAGTGTTCAATTACTTTAATTTTATACCTTTCTTGTTCAGTTGAGAAAGGTTTTTTTTGGGGGGGGGGGGGAAGGGGGGGGGGAAGGGGGGTTTTTTTTGGCATCAGGGGAAAAAAAACAACCCCACAATCAATCACACCTTGGCCTTTCAATCCCATGTTCCAAAAAAACCACCTCCTGTTTTTAATTTCATCTCAAAGTGTACGGCTAGAAATACTGAAAAGTTTTATTTTTTGAAAGCTATGCCCTTAGGAATTCAACTTTCATCAGAAAAGAACAGATAAATATTTCCAAACTGATATTATGGGCTTATGAGAACTATTAAAATGCTATTGCATATAGTCTATAGAAATAAATGTTATGTCTTTATCCAATTAGGTAATTTAATAATAACTTATTTTGTAAACTAGTTTGTGTTTTAAAATTTACCCTAAAAATTAATTAGACTTTAATAAAACTGAAAATACCCTTTCTTCATGTATAAATAAAAAGGAACAAACTACTGATAAATACAACATGTATTAACATTAAAAAATTATAGAGGCCACACCCAAAATGCTATTCACAGTATGATTATAATTTCATAAAATTCTGGAGAAGGTAAGAACTACAGGAACACAAAATAGACCAGAGTTTACCAGGTGCACACGATAGACAGGCATGCATGAATATATGTGGTATAATGGAATTGTTTCATATTTTATTTTGGTTGTTGTTCTTATGTGCCATTGAGATGTTTCAACCCATAGCGACTCTGCATAGGGTTTCCAAGGCGCAGCTTCTGAGCTTGAGCCAGCGACCTTGCAGTTCAAACCGATTTTGCACTGTGGTTGTTGTTGTTGTTGTACTATGGTAGTAGGCATAATTTATCAAAATTCATATAGCTGTAGATTACAAAGTGAATTTTACTATGCCTAAATTTTATCTCAGCATACATTTCCTTCCACTACTCTTCTGTCAGTATGCAGTAATGTGATTTGCATGCTGCTATGATGCTAGAAAACATACCACTGGTATTTCATGTACCATCAGGACAACACACGGTGGACAGGTTTCAGCAGAGATTCCAGACTGATAAGGAGTAAAAAGAAGAATCTGGTGATCTAATTCTACAAAAACTGGCTAGTAGAAATCTTATGAATCATAGTAGAACATTGTCTGATGAGGCTCTCAACTTAGAAAGCCTTCACATTTGACTGGGAAAGAGCTACCTCCTCAGAGTAGAGTAAACTTTAACAGTTTGGATGGAGTAAAATAGTTGGGACCTTCATTTACTGATGTGGCATACTTCAAATGAGAAGAAACAGCTGTAAGCATCCATTAATAATAGGAACATGGAATATACTAACTATGAATCTAGGAAAATTGGAATTTGTCAAAAATGAAATTTAATGCTTAAATATAGATATCCTAGGCATTCTTAAGCTACAATGAGCTGGTATTGGCCGTTTGCATCTATTATATGCTCTACTATGCCAGGAATGACACATTAAAGAGAAACAGCATCATATTCATTGACAAAAAGCGTTTTTCAAGATCTAGTCTGAAGTTTATTGCTGTCAGTGACAGGATAATAGCCACATGCTTACAAGGAAAACCAGTTAATATGACTATATCTTCTCACTTATCAACTACCTCTTATCCAGCATTATATACTTATGACAACAGTAAAAACAATTCACTATTTTGTGTATTAATGATGTACATTGACAATAATGACTACTGAGGTGTGAAACAAGAGAAAACACTGGCTGTGATGGTTATGATTATTTGTCAGCTTGACTAAATCATGATTTTCGGTGTTTTGGCAGTTATGTAATGATGTAATTTGTCAATTATGAAATGATATAACTTGACAGCTCTATAATTATTAAATTATCCTCCATTTTGTTACTTAACGTGTGTGGCCAACCTCCATTTCCCCATAACGCTGATATCACATAAAAACCTGGTCTTTGGAAACTAACCATGTTTTGACTGAGGGGATGATGTATTCTCCAAAGTGATGCACCAACCATTAATGCCAAAGCTGAAAAAATTGAAGACTTTTACCAATTTCTGCAGTCTGAAACTGATCAAACATGCAATCAGGATGCAGTGATAGTTAACTTGTCGAAACAGAGAAGTAGGATAAATAGTTGGAAAACATGGCCTTGGTGATATAAATGAAATAGGAAATTGTATAGTAGAATAATGACACAATCATTAAAAAAATTAAACATCAAAAAACATAAACATACATGGACCTCACCAGATGGAATGCAAAGAATCAAATTTGCTCCATTTGTAAAGAGACATTAAAATAAAAATAATAAAAATAAATAAAACCCTCAATACCATCAATCAGAACAAGGTCAGTACCTGACTGCAAAACAGAATACTAATTACTCATATGCAAGTTCAAGGCGAAGCTGAAGAAAATTAAAACAAGTCCATGAAAGCCAAAGAATGACCTTGGGTATATCCTGATTTTAGAGACCTTGACAAGAAGATATTTGACTTAATGAATGCCAATGAGAGAAGACCAGGCAAGTTGTAGGATGACATCAAAG
>NW_006408549.1:22725412-22727398 GCF_000296735.1 Chrysochloris asiatica
TGTCATCAAGGAGATCAGCCAGTGTAGAAGGACATCATGCTCAGTAAAGTAGATGGTCAGAGAAACAACAGATATTCTTCATGAGATGGATGGACACAGTGACTGTAACAATGGGCAGGAATATCACTGATAGTGAAAATGACCAGAACTGGGCAATGTTTCATTCAGTTGTACAATATGGTTGCTATTAAGAAGAAATGACTTGATAGCACCTAACAACAGCAAGTTGAGCCTGCCAACTGATCTGCAGGAGAAAGATGAGGCTTTCTGCTCCTGCCAAAATTCAAAATCATAGAAACCCTATACCAGGTGAACCAGAACTGATTCAATGACACTTAGCAACAACAACAGCAACAGTAATAACTTTACTTAAAAATATGTTTCCTCATGTATTCCCATATTAAATTTTCAAAACTCATTAGAGAATACATGGGGTCAATATAATTATCTTTGTTATTTTACAGAAGAGTAGCATAAAATAAATAATTCCTCACTTAATTGATCAAGACAAGAATTACATGAAATATTGCATAAATAATAGATACAGAAAAACTGCAACCAATTTTTCTGATATAAATAAAAATCTTGAAAAAGTAAATAGGTAGATGTATCCTTATGTGTGAGCATAATTATTCCTAATCCAAAATACAGTATTATGATCATGGAGTATTCCTACTGAAATCAGAAACAGTACAACAATATCTCCTACTGTTTAACTGGTAATTAATGACTGTACATGCAAAAAATGTTGAAAAAATTAGGAAAGAAAGACAGAATTATCATTAAAAGAGATGATATGATGGTATGAAATGATAAGGATGATATAATGGCATGAAAAGAGATGATATCTCTTTTCAAAAGAGATGATATAATGGTATGAAATGATAAAGTCCTCCTTTGGTGGCTATTCGTTCATAAATGACTCAATGCCATCTAACAGCAGCATGGACCCATGAGTGAATGAATGCACAAAGGCCAATGAAGTTGAGGAGATAAAGATATTGGAAGGCCGGGATGTTGGATGGATTATACACATGAACACTAAAATGACCCAACAGGGGTTGGAAAAGAGAGATAGATATGAGTTTGAAACCACTCAATTTGCTAGTGAGACTTAAAAGTCAGCAAATTAAATAGGAAAAATTCAAGCTTCAACTTGAAACATTGAAGGATTCCATGAGCAAGATGGAGTTTTGGTGTGGTGCTGTAGGATAAGCACTCAACTGCTATGTTGGTTTGAATTGCAAGGTCGATGGCTGAAATCTACAAGCCACTCCCCAGAAACCCTATAAAGGTTGCTATGATTCAAAACTGACTGAATGGCACTTAACAACAACAATATGAACAAAATACTGAATGATGTAGAAAGCATGAAAAGAAAATAAAAGTAAAATACAGTCACTGTACCAAAAAGAAATGCTTGATGTTCAACCATTTCAAGAGGTAGCATATGATCAAGTACTGAAGGAATAAGTCCAAGCTGTGCTGAAGGCATCAGCAAAAGTCAAGGCTCTGGGAATGGATAGAATGCAAATTGAAAATTATCAATAAACTGATGAAGCACTGAAGGTGCTCACTGATCTATGCCAAGTAATTTGGAAGGCAGTTTCCTGGCCAACCTATTGGAAGACATCCATATTTGTGCAATTCCAAGAGATGTGACCCAATAAAATTTGGAAATCATGGAACAATGATATCGCATGCAACAATTAATATCACATTGAACAATTAATATCACATGCACGTAAAATTTTGCTGAATATAATTCAAAACCAGTTTTAACAGTATATCCAAATGGAACTGCCAGAAATTCAAGTTGGATTCAGAAAAGGACGTGAAACTAGGGATATCATTGCTGATGTCAGATGGATCCTGGCTGGAAGTTGAGAATAACAGAAAGATGTTTACTTGTACTTTATCAACTATGAAAAGGCTTACAACTGTGTTGTTGTTGTCAGGTGCCATCGAGTTGGAACCGACTCATAG
>NW_006408549.1:22728068-22745317 GCF_000296735.1 Chrysochloris asiatica
ATCAGTACTCATGGAAACAGCAGTAAATAAATCAAATGATGTATTGCATTAGGCAAATCAGCTGAGCAAGACCTCTTCAAAGTGTTCAAAAGCAAAGATATCAGTTTGAGGACTAAGATGGGCCTCACCCAAGCCATTTTAAAATTTGAAAAGAAAATATTTTTTTCTTTTTCAGTTCTAAAGTACCATTCAGTGACTACTCTTTTTTTTTCAAACATTTATACTTAAAAGGGAAGTCCATCCTCATTGTCTCCACTTTCATAATATGACTAAATGCACATAATATATATGCACTAAGATACATTTACAGGAACTCTGGTAGTGTAGTGGTTACGAATAGGGCTGCTAACCTCAAGGTCGGCAGTTTGAAACTACCAGCTGTTCCGAGGAGAAAGATGAGGCTTTCTGCTCCCGTAAAGATTTACAGCCTCCGAATCCCTGTACAGGGTCGCTATGAGTCAGCACTGACTCCACGGTACTTAACCAACAACAAGAACAAGATATATTTAAAGGGCACACCAACAAAAGAAGAAAAATCTCTAAAAACCCAATCATATCACCTGTAATAACCACTATTAATATTTTGGGGTCTACTATCTTCTCATTTTACTGTACCTGTATTTCACAGATGCTCCTTGTATGCAGACAGTTTTGTAATTTATACTCTCCACCCTTAGTTCACTATTATAAAAATATTTTCCTAGTCACTAAAACTAAACCTCACAGTAATTGTTTATGCTTACATCTTTTTATACCAATGTTTTTACTTTTAAAGTTCTCTGAATGGTAATATATTCTTATGTGTCAAAATTAATAAACTACAAAAGAGTATACATATGAAAGTTCTTTCTGCATTTCTGTACCCTCAACCTCAACATTCTCTTCTCACAGCATCTAATGATGTTACTTTCTTATATATTTGTCTGAAAACAGTTTATACATACATATGTAAATATATAGTCTTCTTTCCTGCTTATATGTTGTTGTTGTGAAGTGCCATAGAGTCGGTTCCAACCCAAGTGACCCTGTATAGGGTTTCTGAGGAGTAGCTGGTGAGCTTGAACTGCCGACCTTGCAGTTCAAATGGCTTTGCAGTCTAGTGCATTAAGCCACAGCATAACACCAGAACTCCTGTTTCTATAGATGACATCACACCTTGAATTCTATTCTAAACGTAATTTCTTCTTTTTTTAAAGTTTATATTGTGAATCGAGTGATAGTTTACATGGGAGAATATTGACTTTACAATATTGTTTCATTGCAATGATTACAATCTCCTCCATGCATCATCATTCAACAGTATTTGCTTCCATTCCCTCTGTTTTTCTTATTGGGGGGGTGGGGTTACGTGGGGGGGGGGAGGTGTACACAAAAACAACTCAAGAATGTATAATAATTTAAACAACCAAAGGGCACATTCTGCAAGCCTGCCTCCTAACTGCCAGCAACCAGTTCCACTCTTTCCATGAGTCTAGAGTCCTCAGCTGCTCTGCCTTCATTTCTGGTATCACTGCTTCTCTGGATAGGGTCCCACATTCCGTTCATGCTGTTCTCCATTGATGGCCCTAGGGTCTTCTGTTTCTGGACTGTAAGATGAATTACTCTCCCATTTTTTTTTTTTTTTTTTTTTTACAAAACTTCTACCTTTACAGTTGTGACAGTCGCAATTAATCATGATAACAATTACTCACTACTGAATCATAAGAGTCTTATCCCAATCTCTTTTCACCTGACCCATCTAGACAAGATGAAAACTATTTAGTGGGTACTTTACCTTGCCCCACACACTCTTAAACAAATCTCCCTCTTGAAAACTTGTAAGCCAGTCACTTTGTGCCTTTATCACCCCCTCATTTTAGGGAGCCATTGTCTATGTTGCCCACCCCTATGTACCCTGTATACAGGGGGGATAGGATTGATCCTTGATGTTAAGATTCCTTCCCTCTCAGTTGGTATTTTGATCTACTACATCTACAAGTATAGGTCAAGTTCATCAAATTGTAGCAATTTACACTTGTAATTTATTTTTATTTTTTAAACAATGTATCTTGGAGGACATTTCATATCATAAGAATTTTCCTATTTGTTTTTATAGATTTTTTATATTATTCCATTTGATGGCTGGACCATAATATGGCTATGCAGTTCCCTATGTTTATGTATAGTCAATTGTAAATTGATTGTTGTTGTTGTTAAGTGTCATCAAGTCAGTTTTGACTCATAACAACCTTGTATTGGGTTTCTGAGGAGCAGCTGGTGAGCTTGAACTGCCAACTTTGTAGTACAAATGGACGTTGCAGTCCAGCACATTAATCCACAGTGCCACACCAGGATTCCTAGACAAGGCCAAACTGCTTCCACAAAATCCCTAACAATTTACATCCTCACAAACTCACTGGATTTACCAAATTTATTTAAGCCCTCTTCTGTTATTATACTTCTAAGCTGTTTTCAATCAGTTGCTATTATTTACAAGGCTCTGATGAACATCCTAGAGTGTTAATAATAATTTTGCCAGCTTAACTTATATCTAATTAATTTTACCTCAATGTAAACAAAACAAAAATCCTCACAACTGGACTAGTACACAAAATCCATATAAATGGAGAAAAGACTGAAGTTGTCTAACACTTTATTTTGCTTGGATCAACCATCAACCCTTACTGAAGCAGCAATCAAGAAAGATGTATTGCATTAGGCAAATATGTTGCATATGACCTTTAAAGTGTTAAAGAGGTGTCAGTTGAAGGCCTAAGGGGTGTCTGACTCAAGTCATGGTCTTTTCAATAACCTCATATGCTTGCAAAAGTTGAAGAGTGACTAAGGAAGACTGTAGAAGAATTGATGCATTTGAGTTATCGTTTTGGAGGAGAATATTCAAAGTACCATGAACTGCCGAAAGAACAAACAGATCTGTGTTGGAAGAAGTACCTCCAGAGTGCTCCTTGGAAGTCAGTACGGACAAACTTTGGCTCTCATACTTCTGACTTGTTGTCAGGAGAGACCAGTCACTGGAGAAAGCTATAATGTTTGGTAAAGTGGAGTGTCGGAGTAAAAGAGGAAGACCCCCCAACGAAATGGATTGGCACAGTGGTAGAAGCGATGGGCTCAGGTGTAGCAACAATTATGAGCTTGGCCCAGGACCAGGAAGAGTTTCATTCTCTGTTGCTATAAGTCAGAGCCGACTCAATGGCACCTAACAACACAACAACTATTTATTTCTTGGTAAAAGTTATAAATTAAGATGGTTGAATTTTTAAAATTAATTTTCATTGAGCTTTCTCATCAAATTATCTTATTGACTTAATGTTTTTTACAAGATCTCTTCTGTTTTCCCAAACCTCCTTATATGAAAATTTAAACTCAAATATTTGACTTTTTTTTAGTATATCCTGTTTGTCTTTTTAAGCTTCTCATGCTCTTTTTAATCTTATTGAGAAGGAATGTATTCTAAACTACCAGGTATTATTGATATCTGCTCCATCTTACTTTCATTCCTTCCTTATCTATTTAAAATCCCATGAATCATGACTTAAACTAGTCTTGATTAAAATCATTACTTTATTCCTTTTTAAAAAAAATATCTAAATTTCACATCAATCTAACAAAATTAGACTTGTGTTAGGTAATTTTTAGATTTCTGTGTTTTAGGAAATTAGTTGGCTAATAATGTTTCCTGGTATCTCCAATAGTCTTCCTGTTGTTGTTAGGTGTCCTTGAGTTGGTTCTGAATCATAGCGACCTTAGGCACAGAAGAACAAAACACTGCCTGGTCCTGCACCATCCTCACAATCGTAATTCTAGAGCCGATTGCTGCTGCAAGTGCACCAATTCATCTCGTTGGGGGGTCTTCCAAGAAAAGATTAAAAGGATGTGAAGCTGTTCTATAATTAAGTGATCATTTCAAACCTGAAGAGGAAGCTCTACATTGCACAGAAGAAATCACTCTTCATTGCTTCCTTAGTCAGTTCTTTGTACTATACCACACAGAGAATATTATCAGTCTTTACCATGCTCCATAAGCATTCTACTCTACCCTTCTTTCTTCTTACAGATAATAAATACAGCAACTTATTCACAGAGAATATAGATTTCATTACATGGAAACTCTCTTAATATATTTTCCTCTCTCTAGCACCCCCTCTCTAACTGATAGGTACAAATATCTATAGCCATCTTTTCTTCTGTCTCTCCACTGTAAAGGAAAAAAATCATGCTCATTGAGCATAAAGCAAGTAGTAACATCTGAGTTTAGTTGATCTGTTCCATGTCCTCATGGTCCACTTACCTACCTAAAGAGTTAATCACCTTTCTTATTATATTTTTATGTTTTCAATTAAATTTTTCTGCCAACACTTAGTCACAATCATAAATTTTATCTTAAATTTAGAAAATAATCTCTTGTTTTTCAGCTCCAAACAACCATCCAGTGACCATTCTCATTTTTAACATCACACTCCTTTAAAGTGTAGCCCACCATCATTGTCTCCACTTTTACAATATGGTGACCTAGTTTCTACACATATTTTGCTATGATAGTACCAAGGTATAAGCCACCAATCACTCTGTAGGGGTAAACCCAGTAACTGATTTTCAGTATTTTTTCTGTATTCCTTGCCACGATACACCATTCAGTTCTCCTTTCTCTCTTTTTCCTCCCTTGACATATATGATCACTTTCTCTATTTGTTTTTCTTCTAGCTTTCTGGCTGCTACTTATTGGTACTCTTCCTCTTGATGTCTGAGATTAATGTTAGCCTGGCTTCTCTCTTCTATGCTTTTCATCTCAATCGATGAACACTTTCTCTGTGATTTTATCCACTTCTACCTACTTTCTCTCCTAGTCTGTAATTTCTATCACTTGACTTTCATATTTTCTACCTTAAATTGTTTGCACTCCCAGTTTCTAAATCCATGCTCTTTTATTATTTCCAAATAAATCTTGCTTTGACACAGATTAACACTGACACCTCTGTGTAGTCATTCAGTGATTCCACATTACTCTCAAGATAAACTCCTCAATATGGCCTGCAATGCCACAATTATTTGAACTCTGGCACTCTCCCTAGTTTTCTGTCTCTTTACATCTATTTGCAATTTACACTCCTATGCAATTCTCAGATTTGTCATGTTCATTTTAATATCTTAACAATCTATTTGGAATTCATTTTCCTTTCCTTCTTATTCACCATCATATGCCCATTCAGTTTCACCTCAGTGACTGTTTTCTGAGAAGTTTTCATAAAACTCTGTGTCTGTATTAAGCATTTATTATCTATACTTTCTATAGGCTTTTGTTAAGAATTTTGTCATGCTTTGTGTACACTATCATCTATTATGTATGCATCAATTCAATAAATTTTAAGTACAATTAGGATATTAACATGAACTTTTTAATTAATCAACTTTCATCTGTTACTTGGCTTCATATCCATTAGGATATTTTTTACTTTTTACTCTCATGTTTCCAATATCAGATGTCTTGATTTGAAAATGCAATAAAATTAAATGATAAAAATTATTTTTCTACCCTGAGCATTTTCACTCTTATGCTTTCTTATTTCATTTAAATATATATACATTGCATATATATTTCATTTGGGATGTAGTGTGACTTGTTAAAAGCAACAGTGACTTTATAAATTACCGTTTTTCCATACAAACATTTTCAGATTTTATATTCTAATATACAAATAAAATAAATTTCTTTTTTTTTTTAAGATAACTAAACTATTTTTGATGTGTTATTCTTCCTTTCATCTATAGTTTTTGTGTAAACAATGGTGGATTCCAATTTCAATTTACTTTTGCTTTGCATGTGACTTTAAAGAACATTTTATACCTTTGAAATTTCTGTATTTCAAGATACATTCTTTTTTTTTAATGTTTTTATTTTGCATTGAGTGAAAGTTTACAGGGCACATCATCAGCTTCACAGTCAACCATTCATATAGCTTGTTTCATTACATTGATTATTATCCCCGCCATATATCATCAGTTTACAGTGTTTCTTTCTATCCTCTTTAGCTTTATTTTATTTATTTATTTATTTTTTTGGATGGGGGCGGGACTTGCCTTTTTGGAATTTACAGTCTTGGCTTTTAGGGAAGGTTTTTACATTTGTCTGTGGATATCCAGGGCTCATGTATGAGATTACTAACAAGCATTACTGAATAATCAGATGAGGGACAGTTTGCTATGTCTACTAGGTAGCTAGAGTCTGATCCTCAGAGCCTATGGTTTGGATGGTCAACAACGCTTGGGCCCTCCAACATACATTCTTTAATAACTTTTTTCTTCAAAAAGAAATTAACAGGTAGGTGGGGCTTCATGGCAGATTAGGGTGAAGCATGGTGCAGACCCCTGACAATAATAACACAGAAAACCGGATGAAACAGGTTCAGGGGACAGTCCCAGAATTCTGAACTACATATAAAGGAATATTTAGAAGAATCGAAGGCTTACTGCTAGTGGGATTTGTAGCAGAAGCAAGAAAAGTGGTGTTTTCTGATCTGCGGTTGCCAGTGGGTGCTGTAGCAGCCATCTTGGGTGTGATGGAGCAGGTGAAGGATCAGAAGCGCACTCCCACAGCAGAGGTCTGAGCAATCGTTGGAGATAAAGG
This sequence comes from Chrysochloris asiatica, assembly GCF_000296735.1. Taxonomy (NCBI): domain Eukaryota; kingdom Metazoa; phylum Chordata; class Mammalia; order Afrosoricida; family Chrysochloridae; genus Chrysochloris; species Chrysochloris asiatica. The sequence continues at coordinate 22,734,691 of NW_006408549.1, forward strand.
TATGAACATTATTTACTGTTCATTGATTTCTCACTATCTGTGCACCTCCACTCTGGTGACTAGAGGGATGCCTGACACCTCTCCCTCAGAGGGTTCTACTACATATGCACATGGACCTGCTCAACAAAGACCACAGCATGCATAATTTAAGGAGGGAGAGGAGTCAACAGGAACTGTTTAAAATGGAATGGTCTCCCTGAATGGCACCAGATGGCTGAGCAAGGCGCATTAAAGTCATATTCATATTTTGCAACAATTGTGCATATGTGTGTGTGATTATAGATTGTAGTATCCAATCTGTTCCTTTTTTGATGTTGTGGTTTCTTTTTTTTAATTCCACTTTTACCTTGGGGGAGGGGCTCTTTCTCTCCCTATGTTACCCAAGAAGATACAGAAATTGTGGTCATACGGCCAAGTATAATCACACCCTATAAAATCCCACCATCCAGGCAAGAGCTAGTATCAGCTGCTATACACCAGATAGACAACCAACACCTGCTACAGTGACTCTGAGTTGAATAATAAGAAAAGTGGAAAGGGAAACCCATCTCCTGATCACATATACCTGGAGGCAATCAGAAAGCTTAACAATTCATCAGCATACATTCATTTAATTATTGAAAACACATCTAATTATTGAAGATGCCCAAGAGACAGTCAAAGATTTTGGCACATGGTCAGAAACAAGATAGAGTAACTAAAACAAATAACCTTCAGGTAGACCTAGACTTCACATTGGAAGAAGGGCAGTCTTTGGAACTGCCATAGGAGGAATTCAGGAGAATGCATCCAAATGGTCCACAGAGGGGTTGAGAAAAATAAGTAAGAAGACAGTTAAGCACTACAGGAACAATCAAATACAATAGAAAACATTGGAAACAACTCAAAACCTGCAGAAAGAGGTCCAAGCAATTTATAAGTAAATATCAGAAATGGGCAATACAATGAAAGGGCAAATTATTCAAATTGAAGATATGGAAGCCAGAACCAGCAAGCTGGAAGACAAAGCTCTCAATATTGCTAAGATAGAAGAGCAAGCAGAAAAACAGGATAAAAAAATCTGAAGAAAGTCTAAGATTCATGTGGGATAACACGAAGAGGAATAACTTGAGAATTATTGGCATTCCAGAACAGGAAGAATCACATAAAATGACAGAGAAGATAGTTGAAGAACTGCTGATAGAAATTTCCCTAACATCCTGAAAAATGAAAATATAAGTATTCAAGGATAGATCCCAAAAGAAGATCACCAATACATATCACAATCAAGCTTTCCAAAATCAAAGATAAGGAGAGAATCCTGAAAGCAGCTATGGAAAAGAGAAGTGTTACTTACAAAGGCCAGCAAATCAGATTAAACTCTGACACCAACCAAGAATTGTCTAGTTGTTAATCAAATACGACGGTGTAATAAAAACATTCCTGGATAAACACAAGCTAAGTGACTTTGACAAAGCCAGTCCAATGCTTCAAAACATCCTAAAGGAAGTTCTTTGGAATGAGAACCAACAAGAACAGCAGAGAAAACCAGAAAGATGTTTATTTGTGCTTTATTGACTATGCAAATGTTTCATCTGTATGGATCGTGACAAGCTTTGGATGCTATTGGGAGAATTGGTATTTTAGAACACTTCATTGTGCTCATGAGGAACCTATTTATAAAGAAAAAGTGTCATTCAAACAGAACAAGAAAATACTGAATGGTTTGAAATCAGAAAATGTATGGGTCAGGGAAGTATTCTTTCACCATATTTATTCAAACTGTATGCTGAGCAAATAATCCAAGAAGCTGTGTTGTAGAAAAACGTGTCATGAGGATTAGAGGAAGACTCATTAGTAATCTGAAAGTTAAGAAAACTTAAATATTTACTGATGATTGCATCTCAGTGTCAAGAAAACAAAAATACTCATAATAGGACCAGTAAATAACATCATGATAAATGGAAAAAGGATGGAAATTGTCTAAGATTTCATTTTACTTGTATCCAAAATCAACAATCATGGAAATAGCAATCAAGAAATCAAATGACTTATTGTATTATGCAAATCTTTTGCAAGGGAACTCTTTGGAGTGTTCAGGAGTAAAGATGTCATTTTGATGACTAAGTTGTTCCTGACCCAAGCAATGGTATTTTCAATAGCCTTATATGCATGTGAAATTTGGACAAGGAATAAGAAAGACTGTAGAAGAATTGATGCATTTGAGTTATGGTGCTAGAGAAGAATATTAAAAGAATCATGGACTGCCAGAAGAGCAAACAAATCTGTGTTGGTAGAACAACCAGAATGCTCCTTAGAAGCCAGGATGGTGCAATTTCATCTCTCATACTTCAGACATTTTATCAGGAGAGATCAGTCCCTGGAGAAGGACATTGTGCTTGGTAAATTGGGGGGCTAGCCCAAAAGAAGAAGACCCCCAGGGAGATGGATTGATACAGTGACTGCAGCAATGGGCTTAAGTCTAAGAGCTATTGTGTGGATGGCACAGACTGGGCAGTGTTTCCCTTTGTTGTGCATAGGATTGCTATGAGTCAGAGCTGATTTGACAGCACCTAACAACAACAACTACAGTCAACCAGACTATAAGATGAAAGAATATGTGTTTAACTCACTGGCATTTATATTATTATTTATATAACATAAACCTAAATTGACAAATCCAAAAAAATTATTTCATAAAAGTGCATTTGAAGTCAATTATTCTATACAATTCAGACTTTATTTACATACTGATGAAAGAATTGAGTTGAGGTCAATATTCCACAGATGTATGTTGCTATTTAAAAAATAATAATAAATTAGGCTATATAAGTAAGGTCTTTTATGCTATTTACTATTCAACGTTTAAGAAAGTATTGTTATATTGTAAACAACTTTATCCTTAGTACTGGTACTCTAAGCTCAAATAAGGTAGTTTGATATCTTGTGGATGTCATAGTGTAGTTTGGATGACAGATAAATAAACCTAAGCAAGTTCAGTACAATGTAAGAGATAATAATATATGAAATCTCAAAATAAAACCACATTAAATATTTAATAATATCTTGATATAGTCAAAACTCAGGATAATTTTTTTTTCCAACAAACAATAACATCAAAACTTCTCTTAAAAGGTTGGATAATTCAAAGCTTATTGAAAATTATAAGTTTTTTAATCATTTTATATAAATTATATTTTAAAAATATTTAAAGAGTTTATATAAATTATATAAGACTGTATTTGGTATCAATAAAAAAAGTTGGACTAATATTGATGTAAAAAGGCATTAGAAGTAAGCAATAGCTGAATGAACCCCATAACTGTGGTAATGAAATAAGACAAAGCATAAAATACAAAAGAATGTTTCTAATACCTCAATAAGCCACAAAGTTTTATAAATCTATGATGATGTTAGATTACAACACAATTAAAAAGTGATATTGTTCTTGTGAAGAAGTGTTTCTAAATGTGCAAACATTAATATGTCCCTTTGCTGGAATAGTGCAAAACAACACATTATATGTAATTATAAGCCCTTAGGGCATTCGATACAACCTGAAATGGTCTACTAGACTAAAGTTGTTTTAAGGAAGAATACGCTATCAATAAAAACAGAAATTAAAGCCACTCCTGTCATTCTGGAGCATGTAAAAAGTTCAAAGTAAACCTTACTGCTTACATTGTCCACAGGAAAGATTAGAAAAGTGGCTGTGAAAATGACATCTTGTAATACCACTTATCAGTTCTGTGAGTCATTGCTACATCATTTAAGGCTGAGGGGAACTATGCCACTTTAAAACCCTGCATTGCATTTATTTTTCAGATTGACAATTGGCAAACAAGCTAAGAATCCAATGTTACGGTTGTGCTTGGCCATGAAAAAGAAATAAAATTAGATTATTTTTAGATAAGTCTTTTCACTGTCAGTCGAAAAATAAAATAGAGATTCTTAATTTCAGATTGTTGCTTTTCTTTTCTGGTAGTTTTTAAACTTTGTGAATTGCAGCAAAACATATGAGTGTTCACGGCAACTTCTAACACTGAGCACACATGAAGAGCAATTATGATAATCCACTACCGCATGTACTTGAATATCTTTGTCACAATCCAATGCTTAAATGATAAAGAATGACAGTTTAAAAATGTTTCTGACTAATGAATAAATTGTTCTTATTCAAAGATGATGTAATGTAGACAGAAAGTTCCTATGATGCAATGTCAACAGAATACAGACGATCAGTAATGTTCTGACCTTATGAATCTCAGTAACTGTCATCAGGATTTATCTTATTCTTCTGCACTTTCCCAATGCCTGGATCATTACAGGAAGGCAGTAATTATTTGTTTAATTTATAATACACCCTACATTAAAACCACTGCCATCATGTTGATTCCAACTCATAGCAATCCTGTATAGGGTTTCTAAGGCTGTAAATCTTTATAGGAACAGAAAGCCTTCTCCTGGAGAGTTGCTGGTGGATTTGAATTGCCCTCTTTGCAGTCAGCAGTCCAGTGCTTATCCTATTGTGTCATCAGGGCTCCTTTTAATTAATAGTAGAAAAATAATAATACATATTTAGGGACTGGGTAGTCAGCAAGCAATGAATCATTCATGTATAATTCTCTTTGGTAACAAGGTCATAATCCAGTATCTTCAAAGACATAACAGTCTAAGAATTGGGTACAACAGGAAGAGTACATACTCTGGGACTAGGCTCCCAGGGTTAATATTCTGATTGGCCTCTCAGCAACAGTTTTGACTTGGAAAGTAACTGTAATCTCTCCAAACCTTAATTTCTTCTCGCTCCCTCTTTGATATAATGGAATTAATAGCTAGTTTGGATGGATGTTGTAAGCAGCATGTGAGTTAATAAATGTGAAATGCTTAGAATAGGTATGTAATTGGAGTTGGAAAGTTTATCCATGAAGTTTTTAAAAAATTTTGAGAACCTGCAATCGTCAGAATCTATGCTAAGCATGAGGAAGCAACATCTGACACCATCTCTATTTTAGAAATCTTAAAAGAGGCAATTTAAAAAGTGTGTTTCTGCTCCATTGTATTTGAGAACTGCATCTCATTGCTTGAGGAACAGCAAGGAGAGACATCAAAACAGACAGAAAGGGAAGAGAAGGTATGTTTGAATTGCATTTTGAAGTGTGATCAGGGGTTAGCTTCTCATTGGATAAAAATGAGGTTAGGGTTGGAGTATTAGGCACAGGAACTAGAATGCGTATGTCATGTTGGAAATGAGAAGACACTAGAAAGATTTTAGCCAATCATACAAACAAATTGCCCATGTGCAAGTTTTCACATAGATTGTTTTGTGAATAAACCGTTTCCCAAGATAACAAGTACTTTGACAAAACAGATATGGAATATTACATAAAGATTGTTTTGTGGACTATATCATCCCAGTTAACCCAGAGCTTGAACAACAGAATTAATAACTTAATTTTTAAGAAAATAAGTGACTATGAGATGTTTTCTGCTACTTCACTGTCTTGATTTTTGTCTTTGTTTTGATGATTGATTTTACCTTCTAATCAGTCTAGGTGAAATCTATTCTGTGATATTTAATTTCTGAATGACATAATTTTTTACATGAAGAAAATGATCTAGAATGAAGTACTATCTTTTCTTTGCAAATACCAAAATATGCATAATTTGAGTAATTCTTCGAGGATAATGCAGTCTGTTTTTCTTGAAGATGACTAAATCAAAAATTTATTCTATATGAACTTGTTTTTCTTCACTTTGATTAGAGCTTTCTTATTCTCTCATAATGGATTCTTTTTTCTTGTCTGAAGCAAATACTCCCACTTTGGTTTCATATTCCACATTGAATAGCTAATCTTTTATACCAGACTCAAGGTATACCTTATTCAGTCCTGAATCTCTGAACACTTTCCATACGCAAAAATAGGTTACTATAAGGAAAGTACAGTCTGTTTTGAAATGCCATTAGCTGAACAATCAGAAGAGGCAAAATAATTCAGCCAGAGATTTACTTTAAAACTATTCCCCAACTAATGTTCTCAAATTCTATGAGATTCTTGGCTCAGTTTTGCTCCCCTTCCTATGGCACAGTATTTTATATTGTACAGTGCATATTTATCCCAATTCATTCCATTTAAAATAGCTTATTACAGATGGTAGAAGCTTTTTATGCATTCAGTTTTATTTAGTCTTTCTGAATCTGTGTAGAGTATCCTTTGCTTCTAGCTTCCAGTACATAGGAAAACTTGCTCTACCCAATTGTTAGCTTTTATTTATTCATATAAGAAAGAACTCCTGAGCACATTCCAACTGCATGGCCCTGTGAAATAGAATGTGGATTCAGACATGAATAAGACACAATCCATTCTCCATGGAAGCTGTGACTCTATTGAGGGAGAGCATATAGAATAAAACAGGACACCCAGGTAGATCAAACAGCTAATGACTTTGGTTGCTGAGTTCAAATCCATCCAGATGTACCTTGGAAGGAAGGCCTGGCCATCTGCTTTAGTAATCAGTCACAGAAAACCTTATAAAGCACAATTCTACTTTGATACATAGGATTGTCATGATTTGGAACTAACTCAGTGGCATCCATTTTTGTTTCAACACTGTACAATACAGGGAAATGCCGGGGTCTGGCCTCGGCAAGGGGGTGAGGACCCGAAGATGGGGTGTCCGGTGACGATGGCAATAGAGAGAGATAGAGAGAGAAAAAACAGACACAGAGAAAACAGATACAAAGAAGACTGACACCCGGGCTTGATGCAAGCTGCCAGACAGAATGCTCAGTGGCTGACATTTTCCCTTCTCGGACTAACTCTAGGTGGGATGTCTGGAGAGGCGAGAGAGAAAAGAAACACTCGGAGACGGAGACCAGAGTAGATGCAAAATTCGCAGACAGCCTCTTCATACCCTGCAAGCAATAATGCCCTCTCAGACTTAAGTCTGCGTCCGTCTCTTATTTCCTATCTTTCAGGGAGGGATCTTTACAGAAGAATGGTATTATTCAGACAAGACAATCCTTAAAATAAGTTAAGCCAGTAAACCTTACTTAAACCAATATTCTTTTCTTCCTTACTGGGTTTAACCTTCACTTGGATCAAACTAATTGAACCCAGGGTGGTCCGAGGGCATTGCCCCCATTGTCCTTAATCCCGTATTCCCAGAATTTACCACTACACCCCAAGTGAATATACCCCGGGCAGTTCCTCTCCAGAGCCTCCCTGCTTAATCCCAGTAAACCTGTCCTTGTTCGTCCTCTGAGGAAGTTTTACTGCCTTGGTTCTAGGGGGAAAATCTTGACCTTAGAAACTTAGGGGAATATTGCATTTCTCTGTGGACATCCAGGGCTCATGTTTGGAATTAAATAAATATGACTAAACAATTTGATGAAAAACAATCTGCTATTAACTGCCAAGTGGCTTCATTTGTTACACTCGGGCCTATAGGGCCTTGAACCTCTGACCAGTCTTGCACGGTCTGCAACAGGGAAACTTCCTGAAGGATTAGACATATGAGTTACTTTCTAAACTAGATGTTGTGGTTAAGTGCCATTGAGTCGATTCCAATCCGTAGTGACCCTGTATAGGGTTTCCGAGGAGCAGCTGATGAGCTTGAACCACCAACTTTGCAGTTCAAACAACTTTGCAGTCTGGCGCATTAACTTACAGCACCACACAAAGAACTACCAACAAAGATTCTGCCAGTGCATATGGCCTTAGAGTCTGAAAGACCTCTACTCTCAGATTTCTAGTTCATAGTTTTAACCCATTTCCATCTGGAGCAAAATTTTCACCTTGCATACCAGTCTGTTTGTTTTAAGATGTGAGACTCTACAAGTGAAGGAAATCACCCTCCTTCCATTATTCATACTTCAATTTAAACTATTGGTCCTTAATCTGGAAGAGGTTTCAGATTGTCCATCAAGGTACATGCAGCAGTTTATTTAGAGGTACAATTTTCTGGTGAGAGCTCAAAAGCTCACATCAGAATTATAAAAGGTCTGCTCCCCAAAGAATGAAACAAACATACAAAATAGAACTGTTTCATTGTTGTTAGGTGCCATTGAGTCAAAACCGACTCACAGAGATCCTATGTACAACAGAACAAAACACTGCCAGTTCCTGTGCCAACCTTACAATCCTTGTTAATCCTAAACCCATCGCTGTCACCACTATGCCAACCCATCTTGTTGGGGATCTTTTCTTTTTCTCTGACCTTCCACTTTACCAAACATGATATCCTTCTCCCTTCAGACAATATGTCCAAAGTATGAGAGATGAAGTTTGGCCATCCTGGCTTCCAAGGTACACTCTGGCTATATTTCTTTCAACACAAATACGTTTTTTCTTTCAGCAGTCAATGGTATTTTTAATATTCTTTCTCCTCCAACTCCAAACTCAAATGCAGCTATTCTTCTACAGTCCTCCTTAATCACTGTCTAAATTTCACATGCATATGAGGTTATTGAAAAGATCATAGCTTGGGTCAGACACACTTCAGTCTTCAAACTGACATCTTTGCTCTTCAACACTTTAAAGAGGTCTTGTGAAGCAGATTTGCCCAATGCAATGCATCATGTAATTTCTTGACTGCTGCTTCCATAAATATTGATGGTTGATCAGAGCAAATTGAAGTCTTGGACAACTTCAATCTTTTCTCCATTTATATGGATGTTGTTTATTAGTCCAATTGTGAGGATTTTTATTTTCTTTACATTGAGGTACACCCCATACCGAAGCCTGTGGTCTTCAATCTTCATCAGTAAGTATTTTAAGTCCTTTTCTCTTTCAGCAAGCAAGATGCTATCATCTGCATATCATCAACTGTTAATGAATCTTCCTCCAATCCTGATACCATGTTTTTCTTCATATAATCCAGCTTCTCGGACCATTTGCTCAGCATATAGATTGAATAAGTATGGTAATAGAACACACACAAGCCTGGTGCTAGATCTCCAATTCTGCATCTGTGATGCTGTCTACCACTACTGTCCTGATCCCCGCATCACTTTGAATCTCTACAATATGGCTCTGACCTGGATAACCATTCTGTCCAGATTATTTTCAATACTTGTAAGGGGTCTGCTTTGTTATTGCTAATACCCATCTGAAAGATGCCATATACCACTGTCTACTTGCTTTTTGTTGGTGGGAATATCCAGCCTTCCTTGAGACAAGAGATATGGTATTTCAGAACATGGGATTCTAGAAGCACATGAAGTCCATATCTTATCATATGCATGCCAGTTTTTCATTTTTGAGACTGAATTAGCCTACATCTCAGTATGGGGAAACAAATAAGTAAAATACAAATAAAGAATGGCAAAAGATTTTGCAAAAAGTAAAGCAGTCTAAGTTTCAGTTCCACATAATACCCTAAAATGGTCTTTTTGTCTGCTTGTACTTACATGTCAAAGTACACAATGATTCAATTTTTTAAAAGCCAATGGAACTTATTGTTTGTGATAATATGAATGAAACTACTAGGTTTATATAATTCCTTTCAGGATCAGAGTTGCTCATGCTGCTTATATTATTCACCCAAATGAAGACAGTATGAGCATCAGGCCTGAGAAAACTGTTCAAAATTAAAGTAATTGCCCTTTCTTTCTTTGTATTGCCTTATACATTGAGTACAATTTTCTGATTGCATTCACTTGTTTGATTTGTTTATAAACTATATGTGTCCATTTTTCTCTCTTGGTAGATTTTAAACTGTCAGCATGGGTTCTGATTTACTCTTTTTTTTTATAAACCTTACAACTACAATATATTCTTGGCATGCCATTCAATAAACTTAACTGGATAAATAAATCATGACTGTTGTTGTTAAGTGCTGTTTAGTCAGTTTTGAACTCACAGCAACCCTGTATAGGGTTTGAACTGCCAACCTTGTGGTTCTTAGCCCAGAGTATCCTACTGTGCCACATCAGGACTCCAAATAGCATGATAAGAAATTTTTCTTCCTCATTATTAGATCCATATTTACTACTACCATGTTATATGTGGGTTAATGCACAGGACTGCAAAATTGGTTTGAACCACAAGGTCAGTGGTTGAAGCTCACCAGCTGCTCCTCAGAAACTCTATACAGGGTCACTAGGGGTTGAAACCAATTCGATGGCACTTAAAAACAACAAGGTGGGTATTGCTAAGCGTCCATGGATATAGAAAGATTTTAACCATCAGACATTTTATATAAGCAATATTCCAATGTACAAGGATATAAACATTCACAGATGCACAAGTGTTTGTGTATACACTTTTACTAATACATCTGAAGCAGTATAATGTTACATATCAAAGACATTGGCCCCCAGAAGTATGAAATTCTATGACAATCTAATTAATATTTTACAAGCTCTGACAAGACACAGTAGAAATACTGTACTACATCTATTTTGAGCAGTGTACTCAAATAAAATAAATGCAGTCCCTGTAGATCAAGATTATAAACTCAGGATATGGGTCTAAATTTTCCTCTGAGGATAATTGTCCAAATAGATCTTAATTATACATATGTGCATTCTTATTAAGTCAATTCCAACTCATAGAAATCATATTGGACAGAGTAGAACTTCAACATAGACTTTGCAAGGCTGTAAATATTTATGGAACCAGACTGCACATCTGTCTTCCACAGA
>NW_006408549.1:22745662-22747453 GCF_000296735.1 Chrysochloris asiatica
CATTCTATATTTAGAAATTGGTGTGGCACTGTAGGATCAGCACTGACTATAAACCATAAGGTTGGCAGTTCAAACCTACCAGCTACTACTCAGAACCCTATACAGGATCATTATGAGTCAAAATTGACTCAACAATACTTAACAACAACAACAACATATTTAGAAAAATAAGTGTCAAGACAGAAGTACAGAAAAATGCATGAAAAGTTAATGCCAAATACAGTAATAGTGAAAAATTTATTTCTGGGACCTGTAATAGCATTTCTACTCTTGAAAAATTTTCCATCTGTCAGACTTCTAATGGAAATACGATGTATAGCATCTTTCCCTTATAGAATAATATCAACAACTAGTTCACTTATCAATATGTAATATCTAACTTGGTAGTCAATGTGTTCTTTACTTTTTCACTATTGAGAATAAAGTCAAAATAATTTCATAACTAGTAAAAAAGATTATTGGGCTTCATGTTAATGGCGAGAATCTAAGGAAATGTAAGTTTTGTGTTTCCATCATGACTGATACATATATATCCTTTACATTAGCTACATTTTCTTTACTATATAAACAGTATTGAAAAAAGCAAAGAAGAATGAACTGTATGTTTGAAGACAATTGACTTGCCTCTGACTCTGGCTACACACAATTCTATGAAAACTCTAGTTAGCAACTTAGGAGGCAAAAAAAAAAAAAAAGACCCAACAACACACTGACTATCACCCTGAACAAAGTTGGAAAGGTCAATACAGTACTATGATGCTAAGACAGACTGCCTTTTGGGTACAAAAACTTTTGTTAAAAGCATCTATAGAAAAAGAGAAGAGTCACACTGCCCTATCTATTGGGAATCATTTATTAAATGGGTCAAGGAACATATATTTCAAGTAAGACTGTTGGCAATAAAGGGCATAGATTCATTCTGTAATAAACACCAGTCTGATGTTCACAGAAATAACACTGTCAGGGTTGCCCTTTAGAACATTGATCCATCTCTGGTAAACACTGAGTATGAAAACAATAGAGCAAATACAAACCATGGACATTTTATAATTAGATTACAGTAAAAAAAAACAAAAAAAAAAAAAATATTCCAAATAGATAGTGAAGGTGAACAAATAAGTATTGCTAAAGATTCTTAATTTTAACGAGTTAGATACAAAGTCTTAAGTCATAAGAAAAATGTACCCAGTAGTGCCAATTAATTTTAAAGTATTCATTTTGGCATATTGTGAATGTCAAGAAACAATTAATTAATGATGTATTTTATTTCTATGTGTTATTGTAAGTATCTCGGTTGTTCCTTTATGTCATGAAAGGTATCTAGTCTTACTTAGATTATTTTTGGAGTCTTAGCCTTCCTATCTGCTACTAAAACCTTGGGCTTCATTGTCTAAAATCCAGACAAGCATTTTTTAAAGTCAGATCCTACATAATATTACTCACCAATTTTGCAAATATATCTATCAGGCTCACAAATAAAGAAAATAAATAAATGATTAAATATAGGAATTAAGTTGACCACTAATGTCTATGGAATGTGGAATTAAAATTATACTGGATAAATCATATTTAAAATTTTTAATAACAAATTCTCTCTCTCTCTCTAATTCTAATTCTCTATCTACATCTTTAAGGAGTTCTGGTAGCGTAGTGGTTACGAATCGGGCTGCGAACCTTAAGGTCAGCGGTTCGAAACTACCAGCCACTCCGCGGGAGAAAGATGAGGCTTTCTACTCCCGTAAAGATTTACACCCTCGGAAACCCTGTACAGGGTCGCTATGGGTCGGAACC
>NW_006408549.1:22747663-22757180 GCF_000296735.1 Chrysochloris asiatica
TTCTTTATCTCACTACAAAAGTCATCAAGGTGTCTGAAATATTAGAAAACTGAAAGTGAAATTAAGAGGGTATTCATCCAATACCAGAATTCAACCCAGAGAGATTCATTCCTCCTGTCTATGGCTAGAGTTAATTGCATAAACTCATACAGGAGTTAGAATAATATTACAATCTTCTTACTTACTTGTGAACCACACATAACTTGGGTGGGGAAGGGACAATTTGTACTCAGTTTGCCACAGGTAGGTATTGAGAAGAGATGACCAGACTTATGCAAAACCCTATGTTTAGAGTAGAAATATACACTAGGGAAAGTGAATTACTAAATGTTTACGGCATTTTGGGAACATGGAATTTGGTAGCTGTAAAACTGAGTGTCTTGACAGGATCTGAAAAAAAAAAAAATATCACCCCTTTACAAACAAAATTGGCAAAATTAAGCATAATGAAACAAGACTTCTTGAAATGTTATTTTCCTAAAGTTTAGAGTTAAATACAATTCCATAAAGTGAATAACTTTTACATGAAATATATGTACAAAAGGCATGGATTTTTGCTTTTTTATAGGCCTTCAAAAAAGCAATTTAAAATTGAATAAAAAAAGAAAGATATTATCTGAACGGTAGGTATTGTGAAAATTAAAATACTAGCTTGCACCGCAGCCATAAATTACTAAACTAATTATCTAGTAGCAGGCATAACTGAATCATTCAAAGGGGTAATTAGCAATCAGACATAAAGACTACTGCTACTATTTCTTGTCATACTGTATTTAGCTTCCATGCAGCCTGGAGCAACTGAATTATTTCCTATCCTTCTCTGAGGGCATTACTGCTATATTGAGTGCATCAGCCCATATTATTACTCCCAGTAGTTTAATTCTTCACTGGACTGCACACTTCTGATTTCCCCTGTCAAAAATTTCCTAGTTCTCTAAGGCCCTTTAAAGCAGTCATCTTCTAAGTAATCTTTTTTTTTTAATGTATATGTAAACGGCAATAAAACCAAATGATGTATTTCCCTTAATTAGTCTTACTGCATTCTAACCCAGTAACTTATGCTATCCCATTTTCAACGATATTTTCTAGAATAACATCTGTATTTTCTAATTACATGCATAAGTAAAACATCTCTAGAACTTTTCATTTATTTCTAAACAAAAATCTTAACAATATTGAAAGGTATCCACTTATTCTTTCATGGATTCTTTTACTGGAAGACTTCTATGAGTTCATACATGAACCTGTGTTCTAGGGACATGAACATGGTAAAATACAGGTTTCATCACAAATCTGACATCTGCTACTAGGAGGTAGGTACCCAAACATTTGCAAAAGAAAGTAATAAGTGCAATAATAAGAGTAACTGTAGCAAAATCAAAACAGAATATAAAAAGGAAATCAGAGCTTATGGAGAGAAATGGATACATATTTGGATCTTGAAGGATGAAAAAGAGTTAGATAGGAGGATAGAAGAGGAAAGGGTAACAGGCAGAGGGAAGAGCATGCAAAGGAACAATGTCATAGAGCACTGTACGCTAGGGAAAGAAGAATGTCCTTGGGCAAGCTGGAATACAAGCCAGAAGAATGGTGAGAAACTGACCACATAAATTATTCCAATTGAGTTGCTTTTGAAGTTTGTTATTGTGGAGTTCCAACCCACAACGACCTTGTATAGGGTTTGCATGGACCGGCTGATGAGCTTGAAGTACCCCTTTTTGTGGTTCAAACCGACTTTGTAGTCCAGAGCATTACCCAAAGTGCCACACCTTTATTAATAATTATGGTAAAGCAACAGACATAAAATGAGACTCTCCTGGGCAAACTAAGATGCTTGGTCACCCTGTTGTCTTTGTTACTAAGTGCCTTTGGGTCAGTTCTGAATCACAGTGACACCCTAGTGGGAAATACTAGAGGGACTTGGCTGCTGTTTGGTATTTAAATTAAGACCTAGGCACTGAAGACATTTAACAGTTGTTATTAAGTGCCAGGAGTTGGGGTCCCACCCACAGTGACCCTGTATAGGGTTTCCGAGGAGCAGGTGGTGAGCTTGAAACACTGACAGTAGTCACTCACTAAAATTTGTGTTTTAGAAACATACTCTAGTAAAAGTGTAGAAAACGACAACTTCTGTTCTTTTACCTGAATAAGAGGTGAAGAAAACTCAAACCAAAGAAGGACTTGAGAGTAGGGGAAAGGTTGGAGAAATTCTAGAGAATTACCAGGATGTGGGCTTGCTATGGATTTTATAACTGATTAAGTGATGTGTGGAAAGGAGATGAAAGCGCCTAGGATGATGGAAAGATTTTCTTTTCTTTTAAATGAAGGTGATTGTTGTTGTTAGTGCGCTCAGGTCAGTTCTGACTCATAGCGACCCTGTATAGGGTTTCTGAGAAGTGGTTGGTAAGCTTAAACTGCCAACCTTGTGGTTCAAACAGACTTTGAGGTTGAATGTTTATGCTAAGGTGCCACACCAGGAGTCCTAAATGAAGGTTAGAGATATCATTAACCTGCACAAAAACAAGTGTGAGGTATTTAATTTAGGACTTATTGAAAGTGAAGTGACTATGAGAAATGAGATGGATAGATCCAGAAAGCAGATAGCTATCTCGAAACAAAGATTTGTGTATCATTTTTGGTGGAAAAATGGTAGTTTAAACCAGGAGAATGAATGAGATGGTTCAAAGAAATCACGAGACTTAGAAGAGAAAATATTTGAGCAAAAAATTTTGAGAAGCAAGAAAGCATAAGGAAGGGGAGTTCACAAAGAAGACCAAATGGACTGTCTTATCACAGAGGAAAATGGATGACAGGACAAAACTTGCAAATGACAGTCTTACATTATCCACTAAGTGTGCTCATTGGATTTAGTCATGGGAAATGTATTGTTAGCCATATTTATAACATTTTGTTGTAGAAACTCTAGTTTACTAAGCTAGAGAGTATGAGCCATTAGAGGGTTTTTTTGTGGATTTTTTTTTTTTTTTAAAGAGTAGTTGAGAGATTTTGTTTAAATAAACCACTAAATTTACATAGAATATGTTTGTAAATCATTGTTAGTATGTCATACTTTCTGAGCATGTTAAAATCCATAGAGCACATGCACTATGAGATTAAGTCCCACAGCAATTCTGTCAGGATTCTTGTATGATTTCCAGTATGAAAACATAATCACAGCCAGAGAGAGATGCTGGGACAAACCACTGGACCATCTCAGATGTTGTAGAATCTGAATTGGACTCAGGCCATCAGATCCAAAATCCTTGCAGTTTCTACCATATACCACTTCCTTTTAGTGGGTCTCATATTATGAACAAATTCAAAAGATTAGATGAAGAAATACAATTATGAATACATTATCATTGTAGAGAACAAGAAAATTCATGAGAAAAAAACCCTCCAAAACTTAATTTTTTTTTATTCCATTGAAGTTTATTAAATCTCCATTGTGGAATGCATTGGTTCTGAACCATAACTTTAAGAGACTGAAGTTCAAAAGACTGCAATCCCCAAATTCTTGGGTAGGGCTGAGCTTCAAAATGGTTTGTGAGAATGAAAGTGGATGGCTGAAAGTAGGGCTCAGAGCAAGAATCGCCACTTCAGGCATAAGAGCTTGCTCTGAGACCTGCTTCAGGCCGGGGCCATAAGGACAACCAGGCATGGCTAGGCAAGTCCCCAACAGAATATCTTAAGAGACACAAATGCAGGGTAAAGAGCACACTCGTAAAACTGTCACAATTGAAGACTCACAGGCCAGGTGGCCGGAACAGGTAACAGATAAGATGAGGCCGGTAGGACTGGAAAAAGTCTTAGTACTATAGGTCACTTATGTGATGTTATGTTTAAATCTATTGGATCCTGCGGTTTCTGAATGCTCCATTGGGTAAAAGTTGTAATCCTAGTTTGCATATCCCCCTCCCATGGTGTGTCCCAAAACCCTATATAAGGTGCGGTTTGTGAACTGCTTGGGGTCGAGCTTTGGTGAGCTGATGCAGTAACACTGCTGTAACACTGCTGAACGCTACACTGCCAGCTGCCACTCGACCCTAGCATGCTAGCTTGAATAAAGCCCGCCTGCTTTTGCATTATCTTTGTCTCTTGGTCTCCTTATTGGGTGGTGGTCTCGGACCCTAACAGGTTGAATTAGGGAGGCAGAATTAGCAACCGCTTATGTGAAAGCACTGAACAGTTAAAAGCAATAAATCCCTTATTCAGCCCTAGATTTAATGAAAGAACATGTGGCGACATTTATGGTAGAAAACAGAATAGAACCATAAAAGAAAGTTTTGAATAATGGGACAGAGCCTTGCAAGCTACACTCAAAGAGGATCATATGCTTTTACATTCCTGCAATCAAGAAACATAGCATCCTTTTTCTGACTGCTACTTCAAAGTTCACCATGTTTTCAAGATGCAGAGTTGCATCTTCTGGATTCCTGCTCTGCTCTGCAACTAACAAAATGAAAACAAACAAACAAAAAAACTGATTTAAATGTAGACATATTTTTGGAAGTGGCAGAGTTCTGTCATATAAGGACTTTAAAAAATATTTTGAAGGGAGATCACCTAGTGATTAACATATAAATAAACACTGAGATCAGGAAGAAAATCTAACTGCTCCCAAGCCCTGTGTTATGAGCTTAATATTCTGATTTCATTATCTGAACAAGATTAGACTACATATTTGCATATTATCATTACATTCGAAAATAAAAGTGATGATATAGATTCTGAGTTTCCTTTAGAAGAATGTAAAGCAGAAGCAAGGGGAGAAACCTAGCATGACAGAAGCAACCACTGTATCAAGCATAATACTAAGTTTTTACATGAGAAAAGTTAGCAGATATATTCAAAGTTCATAAAGCTCAAGCTTTTCATCTGTGATGAGATTCCCAGTCCATATTTGTACCATAAGGCAACCAACACTTATGGATTAGGCAGAAATTCCAGGTTGCAAGAGGTAAATTCCTAAATATTAACTGAAAGTAAAAATTCTCAATTGTCAGAAAAGTCATGCTAGTAGCTCTCCTTATCTTCATTTTGGATTTTTTAAACCTAATTGGGGTCATTGAGAGGCACCCTGGTGGCATAGTGTGTTACCTCCATTGGGCTGCTAATGGCAAGGTCAGCAATTCAAATCCAGCAGCCACTCCCAGAAGAAAGGTGACTCTTTCTGCACCCATAGAAATTTACAGTCTCAGAAACTTTATACATGATTGCTATGATTCAGAACTGACTCCCCAGTACATAACAACAACTGGGTCTCAAAAGAAGGAGCCCCAGTGGCATCTTACTGAAAGGCTGATGATTCCAACTTACTCATTGACACCCCTAGAAAAAGACCTGGTAATCTGCTTCAGTAAAAATTACAGTCAAGGAAACCTTATGGGGCAGTTCTACTCTGTCATATGGAGTTGCCATGACTGGTATTGATGGTAACTACAAGAAAAGGCTTACTGAGTGTGCACTAGTCATCCAATAGATTAAGCACTTTCCTACACACCCAAATGTTTGTGGATCAAATCTACCTAGTACCTACATTGGAGAAAAACATGGCAGTCTGTTTCTTTAAAGATTATAGCCAATAAAATCTTATGGGACAGTTCTACTCTGCCACATTTGGTCACTATGAGTAGAATCCTACTCAATGGCACCCAATAACAGGGTCTCCAATTCAGAGAGCCACAGAGGTAATACTCCCTATAGTTTTGTCCCTAATGTAGAAAAAGATAGTGGCTTTGTTAGGTAATGACAAATTCTTCAGAGTAAATAACCTGTCTGAATCTGTCTTCATAAAATATTTATTTACTATGTAGAGGGCAAAACTGTGAATTAAGGCAAAAACAAGACAGACACACACAATCCTTTCCTGTGTTATAATTGACAATAACAATTTGTCAAACTGAAATTATCCACTGTTTCTTCCTTGCTACTTCCCATCTAAAAGATGTCAAAAACCTAGAAAATATCTAAACTCTCTGCTTATATTGTGATTACTTCTTTCATATCTATCTTTCTCATTGTATGGTTATATGCCGTGGAGTCTGTTCTAACTCATAGTGATCTGCACAGAGCTTCCGAGGCTGTAAATCTTTATGGGAGCAGAAAGCCTCATCGTTCTCCTGTGGAACAGCTGGTAGTTTCAAACTGCTGATCTTGAAATTAGCAGCCCAACGCATCACCACTACACTACCAAAGCTCTTTATCTTTCTCATTAGACCTCTAAAATGTGTTCAATATGCTGAAAACTATCAAACATTGCTGAAAGAAATGAAGATGTAAATAAATTGGAAAAATAGCCAGTGCTGATGGATTAGACTTAGTATTGTTAAGATATCAATACTACCCAAAGAGATTCAACACAAAACCATTTGCCATTAAGTTGATTTTGACTCTTAAAGGACAGAGAAGAACTGCCCGATACTTTCCAAGTCTATACATAATCTTTATAAAAACAAGTTCAAACAGCCAACCTTCCAGTCATTCACCCAGCTCTTAACCACTGCGCCACTAGGACTCCTCGATCCAACCCAACCCCTACCCAAATTCCAACAACATATTTTGCTAAACTAGAAAAATCAGTCCTCCAATTCCTATGAATTGCAAGGGGCCATAGATTGTCAAAGTAATTTTGAATATGAATAGCAAAGTAAGACTCATGATTCCCAATTTCAAGAAATACAATGAAGCTACAGAAACAAAAAAAGTGTGGTACTGATATGGGATAGGCATACAGCCCAATGGCATAGAACTGAGATTACAGAAATCAACCCATACAAACAGGTATCAATCAAAAAGGACAGACACTGTGCAGTAGAACAGGAAGGGGTTTAGCCTCACTATGCATTTGTAACCAGGGGAAGAAAGTGGCAGCTATTCAATTGAGAAGCATGTAGTTCATTCTGAGCGAGAAAAAGTGGCACCAAAGTTCTTGGGCCAAATCCAACTCAAGTGACACAGGTAATGCAAAATCAGGACCATAAATTCAAATGCCCCCTGGCACCCAACAAGCAATATAAATGACTGAAGGAGGCAAGTGATGATGGACTAAAAGAATTAGAAAGGGGGAACATATACCCTGAGTTTTTATTTTTTGAAATTGTTGGGTCTATAGTTGGGTATATGAGTCCAGCAAAATGTGTGGTTGCATTCAAATTATACAAATAAAAAGATTAATATTAGTAAGGAAATAAAATCACAGTTCTGGTTTTCATACTAACTATGGTATTTGTTGTTGTTGTTAAGTGCTGTTGAGTCAGTTTTGACCCATAGCGACCCTGTATAGGGTTTCCAAGGGTGTAAATCTTTACGGGAGTAGAAAGCCTGATCTTTCTCCCGCAGAGCAGCTGGTAGTTTCGAACCGCTGACCTTAAGGTTCACAGCCCGATTCGTAACCACTATGTATGGTACTGGCAAAATGTTTTAAGCTCTGTAACCTTAATAGAATCCATGTTATGTATTACTAATCAAAGAAAATCCTCTACAAGACATCCCCTCAGCCCCGGAACATCATCTCCACCTGTGACAGCACTTTTACAGTCCTCACACCCAAGAGTATCAGAGGCACACTCTGCCATTACCCCGAGTCCATTTCATCATCACCCCAGAGAAATAGCTTTATTAATCAGTACTGCAGAAGGTCATGAAAATATATTTCCCATAGAGGTATTAATGCAGAGAACAAGTTGGAAAGAACTGATCTGGACCAATTATCTTATTCTGCAGGTGAGAACACTTACATTCCAGGTAGAAAAGAGACTACTAGCTCAAGGCCATATGAGAGAACTAAGATTAAATCCAAGTCTTTTAATTCATAGCTTTATATTGAGAAAACCTTGCCAGGGCTAGCTCCATAAATAAAACTATTCCTTTTAAATGTTCTTTATTTCTCCCACTACATTTACTTATGCACACACAAACACCAACAGCACATAAACACATATAGTGCTTTCATTTTCAAAAGGAATACAATATTTATTGTCTCTTAAACCTCACTGTGGACACTTCCAATAATTCAGTGTGCATGCTATTTCCTTGAAGAATATAGAAACCATTCACATGAACAGTTGATGAACAAAACAGTAAGAAACACCACGTATTCTGAGAGATACAAGCATACTTTTTAAGCTCAGAGTACAGAAAGCCAAGTAAAATTGGCGTGCAGATTGACTGTGTTGCTGTTAAGTGCTGTCAACTTGGTTCTGACTCATAATGATCCTGTATGGGGTTTTTGAAAGAGCTCTGGTAGAGTTGTTGTTGTTGTTGTTAAGTGCCGTTGAGTCGGTTCCGACCCATAGCGACCCTGTACAGGGTTTCCGAGGGTGTAAATCTTTACGGGAGTAGAAAGCCTCATCTTTCTCCCGCGGAGTGGCTGGTAGTTTCGAACTGCTGACCTTAAGGTTCGCAGCCCGATTCGTAACCACTACGCTACCAGAGCTCCTTGGTTATGAATCAACAGTTCGAAACTACCAGCCATTCCACGGGACAAAGATGAAGCTTTTTGTTCCCATAAAGATATATGGCCACTAAGAGTCGGAACCAACTCCAGGGCACACCACCACCACCACCACCATAGGGTTTGAACTACTGACCATGTGGTTTGCAGTCCAGTGCGGATCTTATAGCACCAACCAGGAGTTCAGTTTAAGTGTACACATCAATAAAAACATTACAATAGCTCATGGGAATTCTTCAGCTACTTCTCAAAAATATGTAATATGTAATAGTGGATATAAAAGAGAAAAGAAACCAAATTTGTTCTTTCTTCTATTCACTGGTAATTTCAACAGAATTTGAACTTCAAAATTTAAAATATACAAATATATAAATGTTTATATGTTTATAATATATTTAAAAATATGTATGTTTAAATACAAAGCAGAATCTAATATTGACCTATTTTTAGTAGCCTGTAAAATATTGTTAGAAGATAAATATTTATTATATATTATATGTGATACTGTAGGATAAGCACTGGACTGCAAGGTCAGCTTGAACTGCAAGACTGGCAGTTCAAACCCACAAACTACTCCTTGGAAACCCTACACAGAGTCACTATTAGTTGAAACCAACTCAACAACCCTTAACAACAACAAAGAATGTAGACAGGTGGGGTTTTTTTGGCACAAAAAGTTTTAAATCATTGATTTTTGTCACAAGAGGGAGCCCATGTTTTTCAATTATGCAAACACTTTATAAATAATTGAAATCAAGGTATTCAATCCTGACTAAATACGAGGCTACCCATTTTATGGTATAATCCATTATCGATATCAAAATATAAATTCATATCAAATATCTGCAGTCATCTTCCTTACATTTCAGTTTATTTTGGTTGGAAGATGAGAAAATGATTTTTTAAAAATTATTTAAGTTCCAAACAGGAGCATAATTGAGATTTGCAGGAAGCAAACAACAACAACAAAAAGAAATATATATATATGTATATATGCATATATGTTGTTGTTGTTAAGTGCCATCGAGTCGGGTCCGACCCATAGCGACCCTGTACAGGGTT
>NW_006408549.1:22757280-22768072 GCF_000296735.1 Chrysochloris asiatica
ATTCGTAACCACTACGCTACCAGAGCTCCTTATATATATTTAAAGCTAAATACATTGTTTTGTTTATGTGATATCAACAAAAAGTAGAGACCTGTTATCTTTTAGTTCATAATTATGTATTAGATATTCTTCAAATTTAACTCAAATATTTTTTAGAACATAGCTGTAGGGTGGATAGAAACAAAAATACAAAAAAAACTCAAGCAAATCCTACTTTAAAATCATAAAACTTCTTGAAGAATATTTAAACTCTATCACATTGTTTTCCATATCTTTAACAGGAAGATAGGTTTGGCTACCGTTCATCATGGCTGTGAAAATTAATGGGATAACGTAGACAAACCAAAAACCAAACCCACAGCTGTCAGTCCATTATAATTCATGGCAGCCCATGTGCCTGGCATTGAGATATTAATAAAAGACAATCCTTTCATTGTTGAGTAAACCTTATAGATATACCTTGGAAATAAACATGTTTAAATCTCATACAAATAAATGCTTTCTCTAAAGCCTGATTTTCCTTGTGCCCACTGATTTTCAACAAACATACTTTCTTTCTAATTTAACCTTCTGTATTTCTTCATCTTCCATTCACTCTTCAATTTAGCATGATTCTCTACCACAATTGCCCATATTAGTTTCTCAGTAGTCTGAAATCTATAAAAACCTACCTAAAAACCTGGTAAGTGCTGAGTTTTTTAGAAGCATGTGATGCTCCTCACTTCTTACCCATAATTCTTCTCTCTGGTGATAGCTCTGTTTCTTCCACGGGCTCTTCTCCCTCTGACAACTTCCTATAATTTGTATGCCCAGGGCTCAACCACTATCTCCTTGTTTGTTCCACTCAGCCTGTATCTCTGGAAGTCTCATTTATTTTCATGGTTTCATTACCTTTTCTAGGGTGATAACATAGGTAGATAAATGGGTCTGCTAGAATGATATATCTAACATTCAAATCTAACCGTTTCTCTTTCCTGCTGATAACTCTCCTGCTATTCCCCTTGTCTAGGTAAAGGTTTATGAGTTTATGACTGGGAGATCAAACAACATGTTTGATTGGGCTGGCTTCGATTCCATTGGCTCATACAATGCTAGTTTTATGTGGTTTTTTGTTTATTTAATTATTTATCAATATAAAAAAAAAAAGATACTTTCAAGGAATATTTAGGAAAGTGACACTATCGGGCTCTCATTCCTTCAGTCATCAGGCAGAAGTGCATAGCATCTGTTTGTTTAGATGTGGCATGCTTTCTTCAGTTTATCAGCATCCCTGTTACCTTTTACCTTGTTGCTGGCATTGGGAGCTGAGTCTCAGTTTCTATTTTTCACTAATTCTGTGCTGTTTTATCTATAGTTGCTGTTAAGTTGTTAAGTGCCATTTAGTCAATTCCAACTCATTGGGACCCTGTATAGGGTTCCCAAGGGGCAACTGGTGGGTTTAAACTGCCGTCCTTGTGACTTGCAGTCCAATGCTAATCATACAGTGCCACACCAGGAGTTTATTAGAATAGAATTAAGAGGAAAATGAAGCAGTTTGGTTTTCTTTTTTTAATCCATGCCTATATCAGAATTTGGGAAATGAAAGCTAACCACAGAGGTTATGTGCTTTGAGAAAAAATGCAAAGAAAGAGATATGTGTGTGAAGTATCAGTTTAAGAAGCCATATGGTACTAGATGAGCTGTTTGCTCAGTATCTGGCTAGCCCTACAGACATTGAGCTTGTGATCCTAGGGAATGGCCTGAGGCATACACTCTGTATCAGCATGGTACTAAGGGCTTTATATGTGAAGAGTGAATGGACATGCATGAAGCTCCTATATCCCATGATTTTCCTTTCTGATGAAATTCCCAGTCCTTAAAGAACCAGAAGGCAACCAGCTCTATTCTCATTCATGGATTTGACAGTTCATGTTGTGAGAGGTAAGATGTCAAATATTAACTGAAAGTGAAAACCCACAAGCTCAGGAATGACATGCGAGTTTTTCTCTTTGTTTTTGTTTTAAATGTTTTGTTTAACAGGGTTCATGATTCTCCAATTCAGAATCACAGAGGTAATACTGGCTGAAGTTATTTCCTCAGTGTATTAAAAAAAAAAAAAAAAAAATGTCTATTGGTGCTTTTTCAGATGACACCATTAACTTCCTATGTAACATTACGTTTGTCATTTAATCTCTTATGAAAGAGTCCTGTCTAGTGTAAAATCAACATACCATTGCAGTGATAATTAACCGACCAATACAGTGATGCGCTCTGGTGTGGTGCTGTGGGATAAGCACTGGACTGGTAACTGCAAAGCTGGCAGTTCAAACCCCCCAATGCTCTCATAAACCCTATACAGGGTGCTATGAGTTGGAACTGACTTGATGGCACACAACACACAGTATTAGAACCACACATTTTGACTCCACAAACTTGGACATGACACTATGCTTCTCTCTACAGGATAAGTGATAAGTTGATAGACATGTTTGTAGCATAACATACAAATTTTCTCCTGATCACTCCCTGGCTGTTCTCCGTTATAACCTGCAGTGATTTTTGCAAAACCAAGTCTGCCAGCTTGCAACCAAAGATGCTGTTCAACACTGTCCTGCCTCTTTTCATGCTGTCTCCTGTAACAAGAAAGCCTTCCCTACTCATCCTTCAACTGGCAGCTCATATATTATTATGGACTAAACCTCCTTCTGTCTCTTCCAACAGGGGTTCTTGAAACTTTATCCTACATTAGATAATAAGCACCTTGCAAAAGGAGCTCTGGTGGCATAGTGGTTACGAATCAGGCTGCTAACCTCAGGGTCAGCAGATTGAAACTACCAGCTGTTCCATAGGAGAAAGATGAGGCTTTTTGCTCCCATAAAGATTTACAGCCTCAGAAATCCTGTACAGAGTCGCTATGAGTCAGAACCAACTCCGCAGCACATAACAACAAGACGTCAGGAACTATATCTTCTACAGGTTTGTGTCCTCAGAGCTATTTATATTTGCTGATATATAGTTGGCAACCAAAAACATTTATTGAATGAAAGAATAAGGGAATAAACAGATAATAAAAAACATATACAAATATTTTGAAACTGGAAGAAATAGATTCTATATGCCATATTTAAATGTGAAGCATTTACTTAGAATAAAATTGCAAGTGCTATAAAATGAACTGATCCTAATTTAAAAATTGAATGTCCATAAAATATTTGTTAGCATTTCAATTTAGCAGTGTCATCACAATTATGTATATTTATGGTCTTTTAAAAATATTTATACAAATAAGAGTTTGGTAAGATAATTTAAATTTTAGAAGAGTTTGAAAAGGAAAATCACATCAGGAGTGCAACAAATGTCTCAATTGAATTTCCATAGCTTTTCCCACATTTTTCTTCTTGCCTTTTCTGCCACTAATGTCCAAATTTTCAGTGATATTCCCTTTTATTTAAACTATTTAGCATTTCCTTTTTCACATACTTAGTACCTAACAATTGTTGTTGTTGTTGTTGTTAAGCGCTGTCGAGTTGGTTCCGGCCCATAGCGGCCCTGAACTGGGTTTCCGAGGCTGTAAAAATCTTTACGGGAGCAGAAAGCCTCCTCTTTCTCCCACGGAGCAGCTGGTAGTTTCGAACTGCTGACCTTGTGGCTCACAGCCTGATTCATAACCACTGCACTATCAGTGTAGTACCTAACAATTATTTTCAACTTATTATTATATGATGGATAGAGATCAGATACTTATACCTGGCTCTGAACTAAAAGTTGGTTATAAAATGACCAGAGAAGAATTTTGAAATTCAACTGGAATTTGTGGTTTATATTTTAGCATATCAAGAATGCACACAAATGGCTGTAAGACACCTCTGAGGACAACAGCAAATAGTTTTAGGACTCTGAAAATCCATCTATATTGAAAAAGGTCCCACTGCTTATAATGAATTGTGAATTGTGCTGGGCAGTGAAGTGGGGCTCTAAAATTGTCATACTTTTAACTCAGACCTTTTTTGTTAATTATTTCACCATTCTATCTCAACTTGGGATTAATGACCAATAGAAAAATTGGATACTGTAAGAAAGACCAGTGTGATCATAAACAAATACATATATATTTTTAATCTCTGAAGAAAGTATACATGCAAATTTATGAAAATAAGTGCCACTACTAGCAGCAACTGAAGACTCCAAATTATTAGTCACCTCAAATTCTAATGTATTGCCTTTCCCTTCACCAAGTTAATACAAGAATGGCATTAGAATATGAGGAGAAGGTCAGTACAAAATGGTCAAATCAAAGGAAGATACTGGGAAGAATATAAGAATGAAAAGCACCAAAGGCAAATACTATTACATACAAAACCCTACAACAATGCTAATAATAATGGATAGGCACTCAAACTGAATAAGGGTGGAATGGCAAATGGCACTATGCTTCTAGATTTGACAGGATATTTCTATGTAAGTATTTATGTGAGTTGCAAATACATCTATGGATATAGAACATGGGGTGGGGGTGGTTATGAAAACTTCTTAGCTATAGCTAAATACCTTGAGGGAATGTGTTGCTGGGTCTGGTTTCTCAAACCATAACCTCAAAAAACTAAGGTCAATTGGATTAACACTGACCTCAAAGACAAGGAGCTCTGGCAGCGTAGTGGTTACAAATCAGGCTGCTAACCTCAAGGTCAGCAGTTCGAAACTACCAGCGGTTCCATGGGAGAAAGATGAAGTGTTCTGCTCCCTTAAAGATTTACAGCCTCGGAAACCCTGTGCAGGGTCACTCTGAGTCAGAACTGACTCCATGGTACTTAACAACAACAGCAACAACAAAGACAGTGTACTAGATCCTACTTTGGTGAGTAGAGACTGGGTTCTTAAAAGTGTGTAAGCAGCTACCTTTGGTGTAGCTATTGGTCTCTCCCTAACAGAAATAAACAAGCATGAAGGAAATCAAAGATGCATAGAGGAAATCAGTGCAAATGACTAATAGATCATGCAAGTCTCAGAGTTGACACCTATAAGACCTAAAGACCATTGCCTACTGCTCTGAAAGGGATCTTAACCAATAGAAGGTCCCAGATATTGTGTGAGAAAAATGTGGAACAAAGCAAAAATCTTCATAATAATTAAAAAAAACAAAACAAAAAAACAGGCTTACTGGTCTGGTAGGAACCAGTAGACACCTGAGATATTGGCCCTTAGACACCTTTTGTGCTTAGAACTGAACTACCTGAGACCCCTCAGCTTTCAGTCAAAGGAGAGCCAGTGAACACTAGGAAAGTACATACTCTTCAAAACAGTCACCTTTAATGAGATCAAAGGGCAGTATGTGCCTAGGGGTCAACTTGAGAAGGCAGGAAGGGATAGGAATGAAAGACAATGAAAATGTAGATGTAGGGAGAAGTGGAAACAGTGCTGCTGCTTTGTGGAGACTGAATTCATGCTACAAAACAAAATGTGTCAGAATTTGTTGCTTGGAAAACCAATATGCTCTGTGAACTTTCACCCAAATCACAATAAAAAGTTTAAAAGTAATAGTAATAAAAGAAAAATATCTAAAATCATTTACATATAAAATGCTGAAAGCATTTTTTTCTCTCTTAAAATTTCCTGGGATTTTTCTTTTATAGTAAGTTTGTACATTCTGTGTTAATTATAATGATTTACAAATATAAAATCATATAACTTGGGTATATTGTGTGTTAATAGTGATTCTATTATTATATTGGACTGATTTAAATTTTGTTTCTGAAAGTAATAATGATTGCAAACATCATGAATTAAGGAACCCTGGTGGTACAGTGGAGACTAGTTTAAAAGGTTTTAAACTTAGGATAAACAGTAAAGATTATTGATATGCATGAATGAAGGATTATTAAGTATAAAGCTAGCATAGCTAAACGATGATTTTTAATAGCAAAAAAATCCAAGTATTAACATATTTGTAAGTGCATTTGTCTAAAGTGTGACCACAGTAATGACAAGTTATTAAATTTAGCTGAGGAAAATGTTAGTATTGTAGTATAGTGATTTGTGTTTCAATTATTAAAAGCAGGGACATAGATCAAATGGAAACTATGTTCAAAGAAATTCACATCTATGAAAAATAATAAAATATCAGTCACAAGACAGCTAGCCTGCATGATGAAGAGGGAAAAACAACATAATTTCAGAAAAGCTGATGATACAACTAATTTAGAGGAACAATGAATCCTCAAAAAGGATGATATAAAAGACAAAGTAAAAAAAAAGTTATATTAAAGTGCATATTGAGAAAGTCTCATTTCAAAGAACAATTGCTTATACTGTGTATTCCTAGACATGAAATTAGCATTTAATGGATTTAACAATCTCTTGACTCATCCTCTATGTCAGGATTATGCCTCCCAGGAACATAGAGAAGACACATAAACACTGTCTCTGTTGACTGGTGGGAAGGCACCAGTAATTCACAATACCCTGTTTTCAGAGACGAGAACATTCTTCCCATCCAATCTTGCTTCCATTAGATCTATCTGAGCAGCGATCCATCAGACAGGCAGCTCAAAAGGAGTGAGTCTTGGGAGACATTGATGTAAGGTTGACAGGATACTGCACTGAGAGGACCACGGGAGGATTAGTTTTTATCAGTTAAAGAAAAGGTCAACTCTAGAACTCAAGCCTAATAGGATTCAAGGGAGAGAGGCTTCCCTTGTTCTCTCTGCTGGTTATGATAATAATTCTCCTGAGTATCTAATTCCTGGAAAACACAGAAAATTTAGTCTATGATATGCTAGGAGTTCTTGGGAGACACACAGATAAGAACTTGGCTACTAACAAGCAATTTGAACTCACGTAGTGGCTACGAATCGGGCTGCGAACCTTAAGGTCAGCGGTTCGAAACTACCAGCTGCTCCGCGGGAGAAAGATGAGGCTTTCTACTCCCGTAAAGATTTACAGCCTTGGAAACCCTGTACAGGGTCGCTATGGGTCGGAACCGACTCGACGGCACTTAACAACAAGAGGTGAATTTGAGGATTAAGGTGTGCCAGACTCAAGCCATGGTATTTTCAATGGCCTCATATGCATGTAGAAGTTTGACAGTGAATAATGAAGACTGTAAAATTGATGCATTTGATTTATGGTGTTGGAGGAGAATGTTGAAAGTACCATGGTCTGCCAAAAGAACAAACAGATCTGTATTGGAAAAAAAAAAAATAGTACAGCCAGAGTGCTCTTTAGAAGTCAGGATGGCCAGACTTTGTCTCTCATACTTTGGACATATTATCAGGACATTTTGAATTACGGTTTTGCAAATGAGTATTAGTAATAGCTGAGTTAGATATTACTTAAAATAGATATTATTGTACAGGAATCAAAATATATATTGCCAGTTTGTTCAGATATTTCAACAAATATATGAAATAAATATGACAAAATCTAAGCAATGTACTGCACATGAGCTAATTATATTGTGGGTTGCTGTTGTTAGGTATAAAGTCAGTTTTAACTCAAAACAACCCCATGTGACAGAGTAGAACTTCCTCACAGGGTTTTCTGGGCTGTACTCTTTATAGGAACAGATTGGGTCAAACCCACCATCCATTACTAGAAAACCCTTTACAGGGTGACTATGAGTTGGAACCAACATAACGGCACTTAACAATCTTTATGGGACCAGATCCCCAGGTCTTTCTCCCAAGTAGCTTCTGGGTTAATTAGAACCACCAATGTTTTGTTTAGCAGCTGAGCACTAAACTGTCGCAACACTCAACCAACACCAAACCCATTGCCAGTGAGTCAATTTCAATTTATAACAAACCTGTATGATGTGAAGAACCACCCTATAGGGTTTCCAAAACTTTATATCTTTATGGAATCAGACTACCACATCCTGTAGAGTGGTTGGTGGGTTCAAATTGTCAACCTTTCAGTTAGCAGTTGAGAGATTATTCATCTGCACAACCAAGTATATTGTGGGTTGTGGTGTTGTTACTGCCATCAAGTTGGTTCTGACTCATAGAGACTTTATGTACAACAGAAAGAAACCCTGTTCAGTCCTGTGCCATCCTTATAATTGTTGATATGTTTGAGCCCATCATTGCTACCACTGTCTCAATCCATCTTGATCTTCCTCTTTTTTGCTGATCCTCCAATTTTCTAACATAATGTTCTTCTCCAGGGACTGGTCAATTGTGCTAATATGTCCAAGTATGAAAAACAAAGTGTTGCCATCCTGGATTCTAAGGAACATTTTGGCTGTACTTCTTCCACACAGATTTTTTCTTCTGATAATCCATTGTACTTCAATATTCAACTGCAATACCATAATTCAAAAGCATTGATTCTTCTACGGTCTTCCTTATTCATTTTTGCCCAACTTTCACATGCATATGAAGCAATTGAAAGTACCATGGTTTGGGTCAGGTGGACCTTAGTCCTCAAACTGACATTTATGTTCTTGAACACTTTAAAGTATTTGTTTGCAGCATATTTGTTTAATGCAAGGAATCATTTGATTTCTTGACTGCTGCTTCCGTGCTCATTAATTGTGGATGCAGGCAAATTGAAGTCTTTGACTATTTCAATCTTTTCTCCATTTATCATGATGCTATTTATTGATCCAGTTGTGAAGATTCTCAATTTCTTTACATTTAGGTGTAATCTATGCTGAAGGCTATAATCTTTGATCTTTATCAATCAGTAAGTATTTCAAACCTCTTAGCATTCAGCAAGTAAGGTTGTGTCGTGTACACATAATAGGATGTTAATTAGTCTTCCTCCAACACGAATGTCATGTTCTTCTTTATATAATACACTTTTCTGATTATTTGCTCAGCATTCAGATTCCTGATTTTAAACCATGCAGTAGTATCCCTTTGTTCTAACAACTGCCTCTTGCTCTAGGTACAGGTTCCTCATGAGCACAATTAAGAGTTCTGGAACACTGATTCTTTGAAATGCTATTCATAGTTTGTTATGATCCACACAATATGCATAGTCAATAAAGCACAAGTAAACACCTTCCTGGAATTCTCTGCTTTATACTGTAGATAGTATAAAGTAATTATTGCATATTATAAACATATAATTACATCTCATATTTATTTGGAATCAATGAAAATATATTTTCTGAATAACAGGTTTTCTTCTATTTGCTTTAAAATTCTGAAACATAAAATTTATTTTTCTTATTTTCACAGAATGTGTGATCTGAATTTATACACTCAGTGCCCCATGGCTAGCCCATGGTGACCCCATAAATTTGTGTAATCTTTAAAAAAATTATCTCAGATTTGTAGGTGATCTACCAGTAACAGAGTGATGATGCTATTGCTACACTATATGGTTTTAAGAGGATGGAATCATATCCCTTCTCACATACAGAAATAATTTGAACTATGTACAGCTATGAAGTAGTTATTAAATATCTTTGATATACAGAGAAATAATCACAGATTCCTGAAATCACAGAAAACTACATATCAAAGATTATAAAGGCTTTTGCTTTTCTATACTTAGCTGCTTTTTATTCTACTCTACAAAGTTCCTCAAATAGAGCAGTGCCTCATTTAAGAGAGAATGCATTCTCATTGCATCTAAAAGCCATCTGGGGTAATTGAAGAAGTCATGTCATTTTCCTGGAATAGACATAGTAGTGTTTTCAGAGTATCAGTCCATCTCCTCCTCACTAATTATTTTGTAGATATGATCACTTGAAATAAAAGATACTAATATACTGGAAACAAAGCATATATTGCCAGGTTGTTCAGATATTCCAATAAAATAAACATCAGCAAAACCACATTCTCAAACCTCTCAAACATATAAATATTTCAAGGATTTTATCAAGTTGCAATGCAATACTGGTACTAATATTCTTTGAATATTGTTGGAATGATATTAAATTTGCTTTTAAAGATAAGTGTCAGTCACACATATCAATCCATATTCAAATATTTCACAGGACCTTTCTAGACAGGTAGGGACTCAGCTAAAAAATCTGTACAGCAATAAGCTACTTCAGAACTTTCTGCAAGGGTCCTCGAGTCAGTACCAACTCTTAGCTACCTTATGGACATCTTAGTCCTCAAATTGGCATGTTTACTCTTGAACACTTTAAAGAGGTCTCATTCAGCAGATTTGCCAAATGTAATATGTCATTTGATTTCTTGACTGCTGTTCCATGAGTGTTGATGGTTGATCCGAGCAAAATGAAGTCTTTGAAAACATCTATGTTTTCTCCATTTATATGGATGTTATTTATTGGTCCAGGGGTGAGGTTTTGTTTTCTTTATGTTGAGGTGCAACCCATACTGAAGGCTGTGGTCTTTGATCTTCATCACAAAGTACTTTTCATCCTCTTCTCTTTCAGCAAACAAGGTTGTATCATCTGCATATTACAGGTTGTTAATGAGTCTTCCTCCAATTCCAATTCCACATTCTTCTTCATATTTTCCAGCTTCTAAAATTATTTGCTGAGCATACAGATTGAATAAGTATGTATGAAAGAATATAATACTTGTGCAACCTTACCATAGACTGAGAAAAGAAAAAGTTATTTTCTTTATAGGGAAAAAAGCCAACTCTACATTTTACATTAACATCATCCTATTTTAAGTACTACATATGTTACAAGAATAAAACATGTAGAATATAATTCCTGCCTTCTCTGGTAGCGTTGTTGTTGTCAGGTGCCATCGAGTTGGAACCGACTCATAGCGACCCCATGCACTGCAGAATGAAACATGTCCAATCCTGGGCCAACCTCACTACCGCTACCACACTTGAGTCCATCAATGATGCCACCTGGCTGATCCATCTCATTGGGGGT
>NW_006408549.1:22769587-22790700 GCF_000296735.1 Chrysochloris asiatica
TGTTCCTCTGGTAACGTAGTGGTTACAAATTGATCTGCAAACCGCAAGATCAGCAGTTTGAAACTACTAGCTGTTCTGCGGGAGAAAGATGAGGCTTTCTGCTCCTGTAAAGATTTACAGTCTCAGAAACTCTGTACAGGGTAGCTATGAGTCAGAGCCGACTCCACAGCACACAGCCACCTACACCAATAATTTAAAGGAGTCCTGGTGTGGCGCTGTAGGGTAAAGTCAGCAGTTCAAACCCTCCCAATGTTCCTTAGAAACCCTGTAAAAGGTCTCTATGAGTCAAAGTCAACTTGATGGCACTTAACAACAACAAAAAAACAAAATTTTAAATCCAAATACAGTAAGAAAATAACATATGAAATAAAAATCAGCACTACAGGCAGTCCAGACCTCAGTGCTCACCTGAGTGTTATAAATTGTAAGTGTTGGAGAAATTATGAATGACTAGCTCTGGGCACATTTGATACCTGGCTGAAGGGAAAAGAAGCGCTCATGTCAGCAGAAGCATATAGTTTGTCCCCTGAGAGAGAATCCAAGAATGCCAAGGTTTTATAGATTTTAAACTTCAGCAAATGATATATAGCAAGAGTTTGATTTCCTTCCTCAAGATTTCTGTAAGCACAGATTCCTGCACCATTAACCTGCATAAAGAAAGAAACATTTCCTGAGTCCTTATTGTATGTGGCACTTTGCCCAGGAATATGCGAGTGTTTGTGTGTATGTGAAGAGAGAGAGAGATTGAATCAGAGTGAGGAATATTTTTTAATAGACATAGCTAAGGGTCAGAGAAAAAGAGGAAGACCCCCAGCGAGATGGATTGGCAAAGTGGTAGCATCAATGGGCTCAAGCGTGGCAACAAATGTGAGGTTGGCCCAGGACCGTACAGTGTTTTGTTTTGTTGTGTACAGGGTTGCTATGAGTCGCTACCGACTCGATGACCTAACAACAACCACCTACCATTTACTGTTGTGTGGCTCAGCATAGTAAGTCTGTAATGTTAAGAACATATAAGAAACATTCTATAATACAAACTGGCCCCCAATATTGTATCACTGCCTTGGCCAGTTAACTCTCCCTGGAATTTTATGAGTTAAGCGTTAATGTTCTACTTTACATAAGACAGAACACAGCTCAAGGAAGTTAAGTAAAAAACCTAATTTTGAACAGGAAGTGGAACAGTGTGAAATCCAGCTGAATGACTCTGCAGTTCAGGTTGTCTGTTGGACAAGTAGCCTGGATTGTGTGGCAGGAACTGCCGCATCTCAATGGTCCTGAGGGAAATACATAAAACTAATTTATAACATTTATAACAGGTTGTTATGGGACAATTTTTCCATACCACCATACTCTGCATTTTCAGTTAGTAAGTAAACAAATTATATATTTTCACATGCTTATTTTGAGATGATCTAGGAATCCTGGTTTGGCGCCGTGGGCTAATGTGTCAGACTGCAAAGTCATTTGAACTGCAAGGTCGGTGGTTCAAGTTCACCAGATGCTCCTTTAAAACCCCGTACAGGGTCACCATGGGTCAGAATCAACTCGATGGCACTTAACAACAACAACAAGTGGTATGGCACTGTAGAATAAGCCCAGAACTGGGAACCACAAGGTTGGCAGTTCAAACCCACCAATTGCTCCTTGGAAACCCTATACAAGGGCACTATGAGTTGGAATTAACTTGATGGCACATAACAACAACAAATAACAGAGGAGGGTAGTTTAACGGTAAGTAAAGACTAAATAGTAAATATTTCAAAACAGTTGGTCATAATTTTATTTTAATTAGATGTGTCTTATACCATATAATTTTATTTAAAAATGTGCATTTTTTCTTAACCAAAGGATTTGATTTTATAAGTATGAATATTTTTTTGACAAATAGGGAGCACAAACATATTCTTTGAGGAAAAGAGAAAATTACATTAGAATGTTTGCTTCAAGTGGTGGTGGTGGTGGTTATGTGCCGTGGAGTCAGTTCCGACTCATAGCGACCCTGTACAGGGTTTCCGAGGCTGTAAATCTTTATGGGAGCAGAAAGCCTCATCTTTCTCCCGCGGAACAATTGGCAGTTTTGAACTGCTGACCTTGCGGTTCTCAGCCTGATTTGTAACCACTATGCTACCAGAGTTCCTTTTGCTTCTAGTGATAACTCTCTAATACTGGTTATTTCTGCATTTCAACCCTAATCTGAAGACAGTTCACAGATAAACCATGAATCTCCTAATTCCTAAAAATCTCCTTCCTGGAAATTCTTTCTTGACATAACTGCAAATTTTACATTGGAGTAAACCAATGACACTCATAGGTTTTTCTCACAATAGGTTCTTACTGTTTCTATAAACCTAGGTCTCAGGTGGAAAATAGTATTTTTCTAGATCTTTCCTATAATAACTTCCTAAGTGACTTTATTTCCTGGCTTTAAACAAAGAAAAGAGTGAATCTGAATTTGAACTTAACAGTAGAAATAAAAAAATAAACTCTAAAAGGCAATGGATAGTCTCCAAAGGAGTCCTGGTGTGGCGCTGTGGGTTAATGCACCAGACTGCAAAGCTGTTTGAACTGCAAGGTCGATGGTTCAAGCTCACCAGCTGCTCCTAGGAAACCCTACATGTGGTCACTATGGGTCAGGATCGACTCGACAGCCCTTAACAACAACAGTCTCCAAAAGCCATTGTAGTTTTTAACATTTATTTAAATAATGTTTAAAATATACACATATACCCAAATGATGTTCTTGTTGTTATAGGCTTTCCAAGAACAGCTGGTGGATTTGAACTTCTGTCATTGCAGTTAGCAGTCTAGTGCTTATCTTATAGCACCACATTGGATCCCAAATGATAAAGGGAAAGGACAGCTTCTGAGTCAGCTTGTTTTTGTTGTTAAGTGCCATCGAGTTGGTTCTGATTCATAGTGACCTTGTTTGGGGTTTCTGAGCTGCTGGTAGTTTTGAACTATCAACCTTGTGGTTCACAGTTCAATGCTGATCCTACAGAGCCACAATGAGTTAGTTAGAACAGATTAAAGTCTTGGCTATGGCAAGCCTGAGACATTTTCATCACCATCTGGTTTCACTAGGCCGTCATTATAAAGTAAAGAAAAGGTTTTCTTGGGAATAAACTAAATATATGATTAAGGTAACTAGAAAATTGTCTAGTACAGAGCATGCACTCAACAATTGTTTCTTCAGTGACATATTTAACAAGGATTGGTGAAGGTACGTTTTGTGTCTCTCTATGAAAAACAGGCAGTTTGTTTAGCAATTTCTCCTAGAAATCTCTTTTCTATCTTTGTTGTTTCCTCTTACTTCTTTTGGAACAAAATCTGTATGTGTGTGTTGGGAAAACTCACATACGTTACTTAAACATTAAAGATGTGCCCATGTTCATGATACACATGAAAGAGGGCCTCAGGTTCATGTCTTGATCTCTGTCTGCCTACTGAGTGATAACGTTTTACTTAAGATTTCTGGTAAGAGATTCAGTTGGAGATTTTCAGATTTTAGAGCTAATCGTCAGCCTTTCCACCACTCTTAGATTCTCCTTTGTTGTTGTTTAAATACCACCGAACTGATTCTGACTTATAGCGAACCTGAATAGGGTTTCCTGTACATCTTTTTTCCACGGAGTGACTGGTGGGCTCCAGCCGAGGATCTTATGGTTCGCAGTGCAGAGCTTTTTGTTTGGGGACACGGCGCTCCCAAGCGTCCCCTAGCACATCAAAATAATACTTTTACGTCTTCTGTGTGCTAGCAAAGTTACTTACATAAAGGATCTGGGGATATAAAATTCTAAGATTTGAAAATGATAATTCAACTATCTCAATGGTAAGCAAAATTAAAATGAAGATGTAGGTCTGCATCTACTTCTCATGCAAAAAGTATAATGTAGCCTTTGGAAACATGTTTGGTTTTGTTTCTCCTACAACCATTGAAAAGATCTCATCTATGCCAGTCCTCATTTAAAGCATGTGTCCAAAATGCATTGGAGATTTATTCAATAGAGGAATAAAGATCAAAACTACAGCTACAATATCAAGCTTTTAAAGATGTCAAATCTCAACAGCACTAAACCAGTTCTTCATTGTTCCTTATGTTATTCTTATTTTGTAAGTACTCAAGCAGCCTGTGCAATTCTTCACTGCTTCTTTTCTGCAATGATTTCCTTTTCAATGATTTAGGCAGTCTATTCTCAAAAGCAATGCTCAGAAATCCAATTACCATTCCAACACCACACTTTTGTAAGCCCAGAGCATTAAACCAAAGAATATGCTTCTTCTTGCCCCTTCTTTATGCCTCTCACTAGGCACTGCATTTTCCTATCAGAAGAGGTTTGGGCTTTCTTTTGCTTTGAGTGCCTTTTAATGGTTTGGAAAAATTGACCATAAACAATCTGAAAACAACCAGGGGAAAGTATAAATCTTTAATGTGAAAATAAATCTAAGAATATGTTCAAAAGAAGAAAAAAATTAAACAATATTCTATTTTCTTCTTAAAATAGTATTTAAGTCTGTCCTGCTTTAAAGATGGTTATAAACATAAAATCAAGATGTATTCATAGAGTGTCAGAACTTAAATCCTTTACATTTTGCTGTTAGCTAATTAGATAAATTAGGAAATGAAGAATACTGATAATTATGTTATGAAAGATAGCACCCCATTTATATATAAGGAGGATTCAAAAAGTTGATGGAAAAAAAGAATTGAAAGATAGTGGATTTTTTGCATGAACTTTTTGAGGCCCCTTGTGTGTTTTCTTTCCAAATTCTTTCATCTGCTGGATATAGTGTATGTGTGTGTTTATGCATGAGTCTGTATGTATGTGAGCATGTATGTGTAGGCTAATAAAAATAAAGAACAGAAATTCATATAGATACTATAGTAAAATTTGTGATTTAATTTCTGGAAGCAATAGGGAAAGTCACTGACAGAGGGTCAAGGGACGAGAGAAATCTTTAACTGGATTAAGGCTGACAAAATCTATTTACAACAAGAACTCTGTATTTAAGATTTTGTTTAACCATGAGCCATTTCTGACCCACTGTGCTCTTAAAAGGACAAGAGAATATAAATCACGTAAACACTAAATCTGAATTGAGATCAATTTTTCATAGCCTAGGTAGGTGTGGCACTGTGGGTTAATGCGCCAGACTGCAAAGCCATTTGAACAGCAAGGTTAGTGGTTCAAGCTCACCGGCTGCTCCTTGGAAACCCTATACAGGGTCACTATGGGTCAGAACCAACTTGATGGCACTTAACAACAACAATGGTAAAATGAAACTAAGATGCATATAGGACTCTGTAGAGATGATGAAAATTTTACGTCTACAGAATCAAAAGCACCTATGCCCAATGACCATCTGGACACCTTGATTATATTTTTAGTTAGACATTAGCTTTAGGGCAAAAAAAATATGTAAAAATATATAAACAAAAACACATAATACTTTGTTGTTAATGTTGTTAAGTGCCATAGAGTCAGTATAGAATTTCCAAAGAGTGACTGGTGGATTTGAACCACTGACCTTGTGGCTATCAACCCAAAGCTTATCATACAGAGGCACACAGGTGTTTAAATAGTCATTGTTGTTGTTCTGTTAAGTGCTGTCTAGTCAGTTTCAATTCATAGAAACCCTGTATAGGGTTTCTAAAGAGCAGCTTGGGGGTTTGAAATGCTGACCTTGTGATTAGCAAGCCAATGCTTATCTTAGAGTGCCACATCAGGACTCTAGAGCTCTTTATTTTCAGTTTCAATGTAAACCTAAAATGTATTGAACCCTTGTATGTGTGTGTGTTCAGAATAGTAAAACTCTGTTTGGAGAAAAAGTTCTTCTGATAATCTTCATTTTAGAGGTGAGGAATCTGAGACCTACAGATCTGAAGCTACCATCATTCATTTGAAATAGAGGACTTAACACCTGCTTTATACAGACAAGGGATCTCTGGGAGGTGAAAGTGATTCACTTGTTCCACTGCTGACAAGTGGCCAAAGCTCATTTTCTTATTTTAAGGGGACCACAGCCAAGGTGGGAAGAAGGGAGTGGTGAGGAGGCAACATGCAAACTCATTTAGTATAAGGAAGAGGAACTTCAAGAGGACAAATGCCCAATCTTGTTGGATGACGTGGTGAAAGCTAGTAGGGTTGTTCTTGCTTTGTTAAATGCCATCGAGTCAGTTCCAACTCATAGCAACCCTGAATAGTGTTTCTGAGGAGCAGCTGGTTGATTTGAATGATCAATCTTGCTGTTCAAACCAGCCTTTCAGATAGTGGATTATCCTGCAGCACCATACCAGGATGCCAGTAGGGTAGCAGGAGATATTACAAGCACAGGTAACAATACAATATATGCCAAGGCATAAAATTAAGAGGAAACATGGAAAGACAAAACACATAAGGCTGAATGAAGCACAGGACAGAGAGAGTAGGTTGTAGACAATGACACCAAAGAATGGATCTTGGTTAACCCTTTTGCTGCATGTTATTACATATGAACATCATTTGGTATGTCATTGTTTTCTTAAAATGAGATTTTCAGAACAGCAGCATCACAATAAAACATAATGCTTATTCAAAATGCCATTTCCTAAGGCAACTTCAGAATGTAAATCTTTAGGATAAGTTCAGAAATCTTCATTTTACCAGTTTTCCAAGGTGATTCTATTTAAGTTTGAGAACAACTCCTAAATGAGAAATGACTGGGGCACAGCATTATACATTTTGCTTTAAAGAAGAAGATTCTCAAAGTAGTATGGAAAATGGAATGGGGCTAGGGGCTGAAGTCAAAAGTCAGAAGTCTAGTGGAGTGGTTATTGCAATAGTGGAGGCAAATAGAGATACAAGCCATCATTTTCAAGCCTTTTAACATGCAATCTCCCCCCTGGCATGTATTTGTCTTGTTTCATTTGGAATGCCTGGTATGAAACCTCCACTGAGATTTTTATCTTAACAAACGGACTTTCATAATCAGTAAAATGGCCCTGGATCTCAGTTTAAGAGCTGTAAGATAGATTCTCAACCACAAAAGAAACAAATGAATAAACTGTTGTCCTAAATGTCCTGTTACTTTTGATAACGTGTATTCTTTATTTCCTAGTGTATATGTCCTACATGATGATTCATCAATGCTGCAATTGTTGTTGTTGTTATGTGCTGTGGAGTT
This sequence comes from Chrysochloris asiatica, assembly GCF_000296735.1. Taxonomy (NCBI): domain Eukaryota; kingdom Metazoa; phylum Chordata; class Mammalia; order Afrosoricida; family Chrysochloridae; genus Chrysochloris; species Chrysochloris asiatica. Next base: position 22,776,752 of record NW_006408549.1, read on the forward strand.
GGTTCCAACTCATACTGACCCTGTACAGGGTTTTTCAGGCTGTAAATGTTTATGGGAGCAGAAAACCTCATCTTCCTCCCACGGAACAGCTGGTAGTTTTGAACTGCTGACCATGAGATTAGCAGCCCCATTCGTAACCACTATGCTAGTAACAAAACCTAGGCTTAATTGTCGCCTCAAGTTCTGTCAGTAGTTGACTTTACTCAGGAGCTACCTCCCTGTTCTTAACAAACAAACACACAACTACTGCTTGCAAACAATTAACATTGCAATTGCATCACATTGATGAGCTGATATTGTAAGGACCAAACTGATTTTACCTACCTAGAGACTGCTTGACTAAACTCGAGACAGGCTCAGGAAAGCATTTTAAATAGCAAGGCCTCAGTTTTTAGTTCCCTCCAGAGACAAAGTCAATCCCCATTCTGTACATTAGCCTGAACACGTCCTCTAGCTCCAAGAAAATGATATATGTATAAATAGCCAGGCAGCTCAAGGTCAGAGGCCAGATGTTTTCCTTTACCCTAGCCTAAGAACAAAGACCACCAGTCCTGACCAATTAAACTGTAACATCTCATAGTTTGCCAATTGTTAACCAATCCAAAGATTGTAAAGCTGAGAAACCTGAGCTGTTTGAAAATTCTATAAAAACCCTGCAGACAATGAATTCAGGACTCTTTCCCTATTCCGATGCATCGGATAAGGTTAGAGACCTGGCTTGAGCTTGAATAAACTTCCCTTATGTATTTGCATCGGTACAGGGCTCCTGGGTGGTCTTTGGGGACCACGAATTCTGGGCATAACAATATCATTTTCATATACCCTTTGAAGTGACAATGGAGTCAGAACAGAAATTAAGTTGGATAATAAGCTGGAAAGAAAAAAAAAAATAATTGCTGTTCTGCACAATTATACAACAGGTTACTTAGAGTAAGGAGTCCTGGTGTGGTGCTGTGGGTTAATACGCTGGACTGAAATGTCATTTTGAACTACAAGGTTGGCAGTTAAAGTTCATCAGCCTCTCCTTGGAAATCCTACACAGGGCTGCTAAATGCTGGAACTGACTCGATGATAATTTTAAGGTCAGGGCTAATGTCAGACTTTTAACAAAACTCAAGTGGACATCTTCCTAAATTATTGGAATTTTGCAACAAGTTTACAGAAATACTGTCTTACTTAAAACAATAGCTTTTAAATGAATCAAGAATATTCAGGAAGGTCATAAAGACCTCAAAGATGAGCAGATAGGTCGAGGAAAACTGTCAACCTTGATGTCAACTGGAAGACTGTCAACCTTGATGAATGAAGAAACTGTAGCTGAAGTCCAGAAACAGTTGGAATAAGACCATAAAATTACCATTGATGTGATAGTGACTGAAGCTGGAATCTCACGTGGTTTGGGATGTTCCATTTTAACTGAACATCTTGGCCTCTGCAAGCTTTTGGCTCAATGGGTGCCCAAGGCATTGTATGAAAATCAACAAGCTCAAAGTGGATCTTCCCATCAATCTTCTAAGCAAGTTTGACCCCAAAGGAAACAGTTACATGAAATGAATTATATATAACTCTGGACAAGTCTTAGATTTACCAAAACATGGTGAGGGAGGAAATGAAATGGTTATTTTAAAAAATAAAACAAAACTCTTGTATTATAGTATCATTGATGTTTTAATTAAAGATCAAGTAGAAACACAACCCAGCATTTGTTATTCATTTAAGGTCTTTCTTTGGAATGTTCCCTCCTTCTGCTAAATGAATTCTAATCTAATATAGACATTTCCTGACAGAATGCAAATTTGTTGTTGTTGTTGAGTGCTGTCGAGTCAGTTCCAACTCATAGCAACCCTGTAAAAGGCTTCTGAGAAGTGGTTCTTAAATTTGAACCACAGACTTTGCAGTTCAAACTGACCTTGTGGTCCAGTGCGTATCCTACAGCACCATACCAAGACTCTAGCACGCAAATTTAATTGTAATTAAATACTTACAATATTAGTTAAAGTTTGTTGTGATCCCATTTCCTCCTATAAAGATTATAGTCTAGAAAACTATATGGAACCATTCTATTCTGTCATCTGGACTTGCTGAGTCAAAAATCAACTCAATAGAACCTACCAACAACAATAATAAACCCTGATCAAGCCAGGCTCTGTGCTATCAGTTTTATATAGATTATATTGAATCATTTATTCCCATAATACTGTGAAAAAGGTTCTATTATTATTTCTATTTTACAAACGAGGAAACAGATATATAGAGAGATCTTACTTAATGTGCCCAAGGTCCTATAATCAGTAAATAGCAGAGTTGGAATTCAAACCCATCAATTCTGACTTTAGAGTTCATCTTTTAATGGCCATACTATGGGGATGCCAATATCAGACACTATAAATCTTGTCAATTGTGAGTAGTTGGGTACTTTAATCAGGATATAAAGAGGTTAGCAATTACTTGGGTGTCAGGATAACCAGGAGATTTATTACAGGATGAATTTCTATTCTCATATTTCCTTTTACCATTTGATCATTCCCTGTATGGCCACTGGGGGTGTGTGTGTAAAACTTCATGTCTTTAAAATTGTGATTTAAAACAACAAAGAAATACAGCAAAATTATTGTCTTTTGATCTCCAAAAGCTGAGTATCTTGACATGATCAAAAGAAATTGCAGAATACTCACTAAGGTTTTCATACGCTCCCTGTTAAAAGAAGCTAGAGGTTTTCTGGAATTACGGAAAAGAGAGAGAGTCATAGAGAGGATGATATAGTATAAATATGACTGCAAAGTATGTCTCTGATAATGGGCACCTTGTCTTGCTTGTCTCTGCTCCCCTGAATTAAACATTCCCCAATCCCACCTTGATATCTAAAAGTAACAATCCCACATTGGGAACTACCTCATGGTTTGCATTTGTGTATTGTGTGTACTATAGATACAGAATTCTGTCAGCTGCTCTGTGGGTAGAAAGATGAAGCTGTGTGCTCCTATAAAGATCACAGTATTAGAAACCCTATACAGGATCACTGTGAGTCAGATAATAGGTTCAACTGCAGTGGATTTGGCTTTTTATTTTGGGTTATGTTGTTGTTAATGTTATCAAGTCGGTTCTGATTCATAATGATTCTGTATACGGTTTGCAAGGAGCATCTGGTGAATTTGAACCTCTGAACTTACAATTCAAACTGACCTTGCAGCCCAGTATATTATTCCACAGCACCATATCAGGACTCAGGTTTGGGTTATAGACACACACATATACCATATGCAAAAAATACATGGGTTGTACTTTTTGGTTTTTGGCTATAAGTGCCCTCTCCTCAATGTATTTTAGTAAGCATACAATGTTAATTTTTTAAAAATTGCTGTTAAAAATTAGCATAATGTATTTATGAAAATATTTTGGTGGAGGGCAAAGCTGGCAAAAATGCATAACACCTGCATTATTTGAGTAAAATACAGCATATATGCACAATAGTAATTTTGTATACCATTACATTATGCAAATTAGATAAAGTGATACTGTCAGGGCAACTAAGTAATTTTTTTTTTTTAAACTCTACTGAAAAGTAAGTTTCCTTTTTCTAAACACAGCCTGCACATAAAGTAGAATAAAGAGGACTGTAGTAATCCAGCCAGAGGTCCATAGTGGGGTTTTGAAACAAAGCAGGTTTCTCCTTTAGCCAAAGACATGAGAACAGAGTTCTTTTGAAAACAGAGATAAAACATGGGGGCTTCAAAAAGTTCATGGAAAAATGGAATTAAAAGATACTGAAATTTTTCCATGAATTTTTTGAAGCCCCCTCACATGTTAATGTGGACAAAACATAAAATGTCCTTATTTTCATTTTCATTTTGCTACCAATAAATCATGTGACTATATTATTACTGGAAGATAAAATACAGGCATTAAATGTTTTCACTGTTGTGAGTCCATCACACCACCTATGAACTTAAAAAATTAAAGATGCCTAGGATCGACCCTAAATCTTGGATTTCAGTTTTGCTAAGGATAGTGATCTGGTCTTGCATTTCAAGAACTTCAGATGATTACCACGTACATCTAGGAGTGACAATTGAACCACTGACAGGAGAATATTGACCTCTTTGTCCAGATTTGCAACATTCTTGTTCTATAGTGGACACCTGGTGTGGCATTGTGGGTCAATGAGCTGGATTGCAAGGTCAGTTTGAACCGCTGTGAATCAGAAACAACTCGATGGCACTTAAAAACAACAGCATAGTGGGTGTGGTACTGTAGGTTAAGCGGAGGACCACAGAGTCTGTTTGTACCACAAGGTTCATCGTTCAAACTCACCAACTGCACCTTGGAAACCCCATGCTGGGTCACTATAAGTTGGAACTGACTCCACGGCACTTAACAACAACAACATAGTGGGTTTCAGCTGCTATGCAGAAAAAGATAATGCTTTCTGATCCCTCGAAGATTTAAAAGCCTGGAAACCCTGTACAGGGTCACTGTTGAGTTGGAAAAAAACCTTAATGACACTTAAGAACAACAACAAAATAGTGAGTTTCATAGGATAAGTGTGGGGGCTCCATAAGATAAACACTGGACTGTGAGCCACAAGGTTGGTGGATTGAGTCCACCAGCAGGTCCACTGGAGAAAGATTAACCTTTCTGCTCTCGAAAAGATTTAAAAGCCTTGGAAATCCTATACAGAGTCGCAGTGAGTTTGAAGAGACTCAATAGTACTTAGCAATAACAACAACATAGCGGGTTTCAGTTTAGATCTCTATAGTCTCTTTCAGAACAACATTTTTATAAACTTGAGGGCAAAAAGTATAAATGCCAGCAAGTCATGAAATAATACAAACAGACAAAAAAAATGCAAAAAGCTTCAAATATTAGGAGACTTCACCTGTAGAGATAAATAACACTCAATAATTTTATTAAACTACTGAAATTTGAATTATACTGTAAATGCTAACTGCCAAATATTGAATATGTATGCACATAAAGGATGTTTAAACTCATTGACCATTGTGGAAAACACAAATATACAGAAATACAGGTGGTCTATATGCATTACGCATCAATCAATTAATACACTGGGTCTGTCTGATCTTCCTCATTTACTTTTCTTCACTCACATCACAGCAACCAAATATATTTAATTGCTTGGAACATAGATTGAGATAAGTATTTTGAGCATCATTCACAGATAGTAAGAGAGGTTATTTTTAGCATGCCTTCTTCTGGTAAATTCATATTAAGAAAATGCAAATAGAATATAAATCTGGCCATCAGTTTTATGAATAAAAACAGCATAGATTAACAAAAGACCAAAAATAGCACAAATGTTCCTCATTTTTTTCTAACTATAAAGAATAATCATTGACATGGGAGTGAACATTCATGGAGAAAAACAGAAATTGCAATAAAAACATGCTAATTAAAAAATATTATCATAAGAAGGAACCTTGATAGAGGAGTGGGTTATGAGTTGGGCTACTAACCACAGGGTCAGCAATTTGAATCTACTCTGAGGGGGAAAGATGAGGCTGCTCCCTGTTCCTATAAAGATTTACAGCATCAGAAACCCTATGCAGGGTTGCTATGAGTTGGTACCAATTTGGCAGCACATAACCATTACCATCATTATTGTAAGAGTATAGTAAGTTACAAATTTCATGGGACCCAAATGAGAGGATTTTGAGACTATTTCAACTAGAAGTTGAAATGAAGTGTTTACAAAAGAGAAGTAGTCTATTGAGAAATTTAGACTCTTCAATAGTCACAAAAAGTCTTGGAAATTGTATTTTCACAAGTTACCAACCTCCACACCCAAAAACACACACATACTAACTGAACTGTAATGGGGATTCTCAACTAATAGGAAACCTCTCTATCATAGGCCATACAAAGGGAAACAAAATTCTAAATGTCAGCAAGCAAGATTTATGCTGAAGATTAAATGATAAAGGAAATTATTTGGTTCAGAACTTAATATTAGAAGCAAGAAACTGATGTTGATTACACTAAGCTCTTATTATAAAAAACTCATTCTATATGTAAATCGTTTGTGAAATAGGATTATTATTCACGTCATAAAAAATATATGCATTTCTCTTTCAGTTGCAGTGCAGCATAAGGTAGAACTTGTAACAATTTGCACTTTTATGCATTAAACCTATTTGACAGTTTAAATACAACTCCAAGGAAAGTATTCTGAAGAATCACTAAAAAATAAGGTAAAGTGGAATAAACACTTTCTTTTTGTATGCAGAATTTATAGGGAAAGATGTTGGATTATTCGATTAAGTTGTTCACATCACAGAATATATAAATATAGAAAATATATAACACTATACAACAAAAATAACAAATATAAATATATACATATATTTATATTTCTAATAACAAATATAAATATATCCAGTAGCAATCTAGGTGAATCTAATGAAAGGCAGAAAGTTATTACTTCTGTCTATTAACATATAATGTCCAGTCAAAATAACATATGCTTTATTGAAGAACAACAATGACAAAAAAAAAAACAAAAAACCCACAAACCCCAAATTTTTCTATATACATAATGGTGGCGGCGGAGTACTGGTAGGGCGCCATAGGATAACCGCAGGGCAGCAAGGTCAGTTGAACTGCAAAGTCAGTGGTTAAAACTCACCAGCCACTCCTCGGAAACCCTATATAGGTTCGATATGAGTCAGAACCCACTTGACAGCACTTAACTTTAACTTAATGGTGACGGTGGTGGTGGTGTGCCATGGACTTCCTTCCAACTCATAGCGACCCTGTACAGGGTATCCGAGGCCGTAATATGGAAGCCAAAAGCCTCATCTTTCTCCTGCGGAGCAACTGGTGGACTAGAACTGCTGACTTTACAGACAGCCATCCAACACGTAACCACTAGCTATTTGTTGTTGTTGTTGTTAAGTGCCGTGGAGTCGATTCCGACCCATAGCGACCCTAGCGACCCTGTATAAGGTTTCCGAGGAGCAACTGTTGAGCTTGAACCACAGACCTTGCAGTTCAAGCAGCTTTGCAGTCTGACGCATTAATCCACAGTGCCACACCAGGACCACTAGCTACTAGAACTCCTTAAATATATATAATGGTGAGTAGGTTCCAACTCATATACCATGGTTTCAGGGTAACGGTTGGTTTGAAATCCCAACCTTGTGGTTTGCAGTCCAGTACTTTTCCTACGGCGCCACACCAGGAATCCTAAATATACATAATACCTATTAATTTATAAGTATTGTTGTTGTTGTTGTTATGTGCTGTGGAGTCGGTTCTGACTCACAGCAACCCTGAACAGGATTTCCGAGGCTATAAATCTTTATGGGAGCAGAAAGCCTCATCTTTCTCCTGCGGAACAGCTGGTAGTTTCAAACTGCTGACCTTGTAGTTCGCAGCCCGATTTGTAACCACTATGCTACCAGAGCTCCTTTTATAAGTATATAAAATAATAAAATATTTTAATAGATATAAATATAACTGAGAAAATATAAGACTTTGTTTAAAGTCTAAATTGTTTTCTAATTCCTAGAACTTGACTTTCTCAGTGTCCTCAATTGAATTCTAACTCAAAAGACCCAATAGGACAGAATACAATGGCTTCTTAAGAGTTTTCCAGTTTGCAAATCTCTAGGGAAGCAGTCAATCTCGTCTTTCCCTCTCAGAGGCAAGCACTGGTGGGTAGAAACTGTCGACCTTGCGTTTAGCAGTGCAATGCTTAACTTGTTGTACAACCAAGACTGCTTAGAACTTGACTTTAAAGCTCTTCAATTTTTTTATTGGGATGTCTAAGCGCCAGACTGTAAAGCCGTTTGAACTGCAAGTTCGGCTGTTCAATCTTACCAGCTGCACCTCGGAAACCCTATACAGGGTCACTAAGGGTTGGAATCGACTCGACAGCACTTAGCAACGACAAGAGCAAGTACCTTTGACAGTATATTTTGAAGAACGTCAAAGATGCCTTTTTAGTTATGTCTACATAGTTAGTATTATAAAATAGCAATGAGAAAGAATGTATCAGACAATTTTAGCAAAACATTTCTGGATCTGCCTTACTTCTCTGTTGCATTCTCTCTCTCTCTCTCTTTTTTTTTGCATTTTCATCTCTATTCTCTTTTCAGTGAACTTTCCATCTAACCTCCAAAGTCTGAACAGCTTTGCTTTTATAACCCTTTGGTCAGTTCACCAATTACTAAGTGCACCTAGGAGTTTCTGGTCCTAATATTTCAACTTTGAAATAAAGTCCCTACTTGGGCTCAATTCTGTGTACAATTAACTTTAGAATATCGGAATAACCTGGGTCCTGGACTATAAGGTTTACAGCAGAGCTAATTCTATTTTCTCTCTGAGGAGCCACAAAGATAGCTACCTAATTGCTTTTTAACAACAACATAAAAGTTATTTCAGAGAGATTGAAGATTAGTTGTATCACTCACTATTCATATAAAGTCTGAAATTAAAGGAGAAGAATCTCTAATTAGGGAGCTATGAAAGGAGTCAAAAAGGAGACCTCAGTATCCCAAGTTCTCATATCATTCTAAAATGCAAAAACCTTTGGGATTCACAATTCACTTGTGATACAAACGAAAACCACACTGGTTTGTTCACACAAAAAACGTCCAGTTTTTCTAAACAAGGGACCACTTCAAAACTGTCAAAAAGAGAATGGAAGTCAACTTTCAGTGAAAGTATAAGAATAACACTTCAGTCTTTATTATATTCAGAAAATAAACCATTACCACTCTCAGAAAATAAAATAAAATTTTATTAAATGCCTAGTCATCCTTAGAAAATCAAGCTTACTTGATTCTCTCGAAACCATCAGTTCCCCTCAGACTACATTTCCATTCATAACTTCTACTACAGTGTGTTGCTTTATATTTATTTGATTAATATTTGCTTCCCATTCTGTATTATAAGGAATTTAATTTCAGTTGTGATTGTTTTAGCTTAAACCCAAACATACAACTTGGGACTTAATAACCAGTCACCCTCAAGTCAATTCTGACTCAAGGGGCTCCTTATGTGCTAAAGTTAAACTGTGCTCCATATGGTTTTAAATAGTTGATTTTTATTTGGAAGTACATCACCAAGCCTTTCTTTCCAATTGTCTGTTTGTGAACTAAAACCTCCAAATTTTGGTTAGTGGCCAGGCATGTTAATCATTTGTACCACCCAAAGATTTCCAGCATTAAATGATGTTGGTGTTAAGTGCCATTGACTTGGGTTTCTGAGGAGCAGCTGGTGAGTTTGAACCACCAACCTTGTGGTTCAAACCAACCTTATGATCGAGTGCTTATCCCACAGTGCCCACACAAGCACGTAATGGTGGTGGTTACGCACTGTGGAGTTAGTTCCGACTCATAGCAACCCTCTATAGGGTTTCCTAGTTGCAGCTGGTGTGCATAAAACCACTGACCTTGTGGATCAAACTGACTTTGCAGTCCAGCACATTAACCCACTATGTCACACCAGGACTCCAAATAGGTACCAATAAATATTTGCTGAAATAATTAATGCTGAATTCAATGATACAAATTATAGATAATATTTTTTAGTGTTCAGTATTTTCCAAAGAAACCTTGGTAGTGCTAACTGTAAGGCCGACAGCTCACTTGTGCCAGTCTCAGAGAAACAGATGAGTCTGTCTGCACCTGCAAACACTTACAGTCTCAAAAACCCAAAAGAGCAGTTCTATTCTGTCTACAGCAGTGTGATGCTGGGACTGACTCAATGGCAATGGGTTTGTATTTGTTTTTTATTTAAGCATTTTTCCAGACCCTTCTAACCACAGTATGCATATTAATGCATTTCCTCCTGTTTAGTACACATGAGTTAATTCCATTAAAACTCCCATCTTACCAACAAGGAAAGAGGCAAATATATGTGTCAGGTCCACAATCATACACTTGCAATGGGATTTAAGCTGATGGAGACAGATTCTTGCCCCTTTTCTCTTACCCACTATATTATGAAGTAACTTTTGGACATTATAAAACAAACTGTAATTTGTTTGGAAATCATCTTCTTTTTAAAGGCAAATAATTTATTGAGCAAAAAGTTCTTAAGCAAAAAATCCATGATTTAAACTTTCTCCACTATTTTAATAAGGAAAATGAGAAATAATAGTAGTATTATTGTCATACTATAGCAATTACTGAAGTCCTTGTATGGCACTGTAGGTTAATGTGCTGAACCATAAAGTCAGCTTGAACTACAAGGTCGGCGGTTCAAGCTCACCAGTCGCTCCTCAGAAACCCTATCTGGGTTGCTCTGGGTAGGAACCAACTTTAAGGCGCTTAAGTATAATAACTTAGTATTTCAACAATTACTACTGTCATACTATGTGGGCTCGTGTGTTGTTGTGATGCTAGAAACTATGCCACTGGTAATATAAATACCAGCAAGGTTACCCATGGTGGACAGGTTTGATTTAGCATTGTTTCTAGACTAAGAAAGATTAGAATGGAGAGGCAGAAAACTTCTGAAAGTTTGTTGTTATCGTTAAGTGTCATCAAGTCAGTTCAGACTCATAGCAACTGGAAGGCTAGTCACTGAAAACCTTATGAATAGCCAGGAAACACTATACATTATTGTGCCCTTAGGTTGGAAGGCACTCAAAATGCGAGCGGGAAAGTCCTGCCTCCTAAAAGTAGAGCGAACCTTAATGATTTGACTGGAACCAAGCTTTTGGGACCTTCATTTGCAGAAGGGGCACAACTTAAATTGGGAAGAAACAATAGCAAATAACCATTAATAATTGGAATGTGGAATGTATGAAATATGAATCTAGGAAAATTGAAAGTCATCAGAAATGAAATGAAACACATATAGACTGATACGCTAGGCATTAATGAGCTAAAACAGACAGGTGGTAGTGGTGGTGGTGGTATGCCATGGAGGCCGTTCTGATTCACAGCAACCCTAAATAGGGTTTCTGAGGTTATAAATCTTTATGAGAGCAGAAGGCCTCATCTTTCTCCTGCAGAGCGGCAGGTAGTTGCAAGCTGCTGACCTTAAGGTTGGCATCCAAGCTTGTAACTACTACACTACCAAAGTTCCTTTGAAATGGACTAGTATTAACTATTTTGAATCAGATAATCACACAGATTACTGTGCTGGGAACAACAAATTGAAGACGAATGGCATAGCTTTCATCATCATAGAGAACATTTCAAAATATATTTTGAAGTAAACTGCTGTCTGTTGTAGCGTAATAACCATTTCCTTACAAGGAAGACCGGTCAATAGTACTATTACTCAAATATATGCACCAACCTCTAAAACTGATAATGATACAAATGAAAAAAATCTATAAACTTCTTCTGCCTGAAATTAATCAAGCATGCTATCAAGATGCATTGATAATTACTGGTAACTAGAATGTGAAATTTGGACACAAAGAATAAGGATCAACACTTTGAAATCTAGGCCTTGGTGACAGAAAATTTGCTGAAGACATGATAGAATTTTACAAGACCAATGACTTTTTCATTACAAATATGGTAGCTTGCATGTTGCAGTGCCTCTGGAAGCTATGCCACTGGTATTTTAAATACCAGAGGAAAAGCAGCTGCAAACATCCATTAACAATCAGAATATGGAACATATGAAGTATAAACTTAGGAAAATTTTTAAGTTGTCAAAACAAAATGGAAGGAATAAACATTGATATTGTAGGCATTAGCGAGCTGAAATGGACTACTACTGGCCATTTTGAATCTGACATTCAGACAGTTTACTAAGCTGGTAATGACAAATTGAAGAGGAATGGTATCACACTCATCAAAAAGAACATTTCAAGATCTATTTTGAAGTACAATGCTGTCTGTGATAGAATAATATCCATAAGCCAACAAGGAAAACCAGTTAAATACAACTATTATTCACCAACCAATAAAGTCAGTGATGATGAAATTTAAGAATTCTATCAACGTCTTCAATCTGAAACTGATCAAACATGCATTCAAGATGTATTGATAATTAATGGCAACTGGAATGCAAAGGTTGGAAACAAAGAGGAAGCGTCAGTGTTGGAAAATATGGCCTTGGTAATAGAAATGATGGTGGACATTACATGATAGAATTTTCCAAAACCAATGACTTCTTCATTGCCAATACCTTTTTTTTTTTTTTAACGTTTTTATTGTGAATTGAGTGATAGTTTACATGTGAGGACATCAGTTTTACATTCATCCTATTGTGTTTCATTTCATTGTAATGATTACAATCATCTCCATGCATCATCATTCAACAGTATTTGCTTCTATTCCCTCTGTTTTTTGTTTTGTTTTGTGTTTTGAATTTACACCAAAACACTCAAGAATACATAATCATTTAAGCAACCAAAGGGTACATTCTTCAAGCCTGCCTCTTGGATGCCAGCCTTTCTCTTTCCATGTGTCTACAGCCCTCAGCTTCTCTATCTCTACATGTCCTCATCTCTGCCTACATCTCTGGTGTCACTGCTTTTCTGGATAGGGTCCCATATTCTGCTTCTTCTCCTCTCCGTTGGTGGTCGTAGGGTCCTCTCTTCCTGGATTGTAAGATGAAATACTCCTCCGTTTTTGTTATAAAACTTCTACCTTACAGTTGTGGCAATCACAGTTAGTCATGATAGTAATTACTTAGTTACTTATGAAGTAGTTTACTTACTTACTATTGAATCCTAAGAATCTTATCCACATCACCTTTCACTAGCCCCATCTAGATAAGATGAAAACTATTCTGTGTGGATTCTACCTTCCCATGCACATTCTGAAACTAAATTCCCTCTTGAAAATTTGTAAGCCAGTCATTTCATGCCTTTATACTCCCCCTCCCCACCCATTTTTGGTAGCCAATGCTAAGTTGTCCATCCCTATCAACCCTTGTGTACAGTGGGGATGGGAATGATCCTTGCTGTGAAGATTCCTTCACTCTTGGTTGGCATTTTAAGTCATCAAACCATCGAAGCTAGGTCAAATGGATACTATCTGCAAGTTTGGGCATTCTTGTGCATCTGTTGTCACTTCATATCAGCTGGATGCTTCACTCTCAGCTCTAGACTTCTGTGACTATGTCTTTGTCTATGGACTCAGGAGTCCCCAGGTCTCACCATACTTCATTCCAAACAGGTCTCACCATACTCCAGGTTGACGAGAGTCTATGTAACGTGGCTGGACTCAGCCCACATCTACATTGCCGCTTTTCTCCCACTGACACTCACCAGTAAAACAATGTGGTTGCCAGAAAGCTTACCTGCCTGCTAGTGTATTCCCTTTGAGTTTCAGTCTTGGAAGAGGGTTTGTCCTGAAGGGACTTGATTGCTTGCCTTGATGGCTCCCTGGCAAACAACTTGCTTGTTTTTGTGGTAGAAAAGCAGACTGCCATTTTTCATATTGATTTTTCCTGCTGGTCTTTCTTTCAAGAATTATCTTGTTCCTCTAGCTGCTCCAGGCTGGTCTTCTTGTCTTTTCAAGTGGGAATTTCTACCTCAGAAGGTTCTGGATGGGGATTAGGTTTCCACTTAAGGTATTATACACTATAAAAGCTCCAAAAGAAGCCTCTTTCACTGGGCAAGTTCAAGCACCCCTCTTAAGTATTTCAATCTGAAGACTGGCTTACAAGCTTTCTATAATCATGTTTCCAGATATTCCTTTCTATCCCCCTCAAGTGTCTATTTTATAATAGTAGGCAAGGGAAACTGATATTCATAAGACAGTCAAGCATGTTAACATCATTTCCCCTCTTTTACCCATTTAGACTATGCCTCAATCCTTGTATCACACAGCCCTGTTGTTCCAAGGTTGAGTATACATCACTATTTACCTCTGTCCCATTTAGCCCATGTAAACCTGCTTAAATATTCTCCTATCTACTTTGTTCTTCCATCCCCCTCCCCATTCTTATGTGAAAATACATTTTTAAAACAAAATAAAAGATGACCATACACATGGACCTCATTAGATGGA
>NW_006408549.1:22791445-22793591 GCF_000296735.1 Chrysochloris asiatica
CTCCCTAAAGATTTACAGCCTCGGAAACCCTGTACAGGGTCGCTATGGGTCAGAACCGACTCCACGGCACATAACAACATAACAACAAATAAAAGGGAAATGATCAATGTTAAAACACTTCAAAAGGTGGCATATGAGGAAGAGCCAGTGATAAGGAAGGAAGAATTCCAAGGTTCACTGAAGGCATTGGCAAAAAAATAAGGCTCCAGGAATTGATGGAATACAAATGGAAATGTTTCAACAAATTAATGCAGCACTAAAGGCACTCACTCATCTATGCCAAGGAAGTTGGAAGATAGCTACTTGGCCAATTGATTGGAAGAGTTCCATATTTGAGTCCATTCCAAAGAGAGGTGACCCTAGAGAATGCAGAAATCATCAGACAATATCATTAATATCGCATGCAAGTAAAATGTTGCTAAAGATAAGTAAAAAATGATTGCAACAGAACAATACCAGGGCAACTCTAGAGTTTAAAACAGGATTCAGAAGAGGACATGGAATGAGGGTTATCACTGCCGATGTTGGACGGGTCTTGGCTGAAAGCAGAGAATACCAGAAAGATGATTACCTGTGCATTATTGGCTACATGAGATTTTCAACTGTGTGGATCATGACAAGCAATGGACAACACTGTAGATAATGAGTATTCTGGAACACTTAATTGTGCTCATGAGGAATCTCTACATAGACCAAAAGGCAGTCATTCAAACTGAACAAGGGGACACTTAATGGTCTAAAATTAGGAAAAGTGTATGCTAGAGTTGTATTCTTTCATCATACGTATTCAATCTGTATGCTGAGCAAATAATCCAAGAAGAATGTGGCATTAGGGTTAGAGGAAGACTCCTTAACCATCTGCGATATGCTTGCTTAAAAGTAAAGAGGATTTAAGATACTTTAATGAAAATCATAGACCACAGCTTTCTGTATGGGTTGCACCTAAATATAAAGAAACAAAAATTCTCACCACTGGACTAATAACTAACATCAAGATACATGGAGAAAAGATTGAAGTTGGTGAAGACTTCCTTTGGCTCTAGTCGACCATCTGCACTCAAGGAAGCAGCAGTCAAGAAATCAAACAACATATTGCATTAGGAAAACAAGACCTCTTTGGAGTGTTCAAGAGTAAAGACGTCATTTAGACGACTAAGGTGTACCTCACTCAAGTCATGGTATTTTCAATCACCTCATATACATGTGGAAGTTGGACAATGAATAAGGAATACCATAAGAAAATTAATGCATTTGAGTCATGGTATTAGAGAAAAATATTAAAAGTATCACAGACTGCCAGAAGAATAAACCAATCTGTGTTGGAAGAAGTATAGCCAGAATGCTCCATGGGAGCCAAGAAGGTCAAACTCCATCTCTAATATTTCAGATATTTTGTCAAGAGAGACCAGTCCCTGGAAAAGTTTTAAGCACACTTGGTAAAGTGGATAATTATTGAAAAAGAGGAAGATCCTCTATGAGATGTATAGACACAGTGCAGCAACAATGTACTCAGACATATCAACAACTGTGAGTAAGGCACAGGACTAGGCAGCATTTTGTTCTGCTGTGCATAATTGGTTAAGACTCGATGACAACTAACATCAACAATGACTATATGACTGGCATTATGCTAAGTACTTCCACACACTACCTCATTTAATCAGACAACTGTTAGGTAGTGCTTGTCAAAGTAATTTATAGAGAGATATGTGGTAGAAATTTATTCAACTGAATTACTTGTTGTAAAGAATAAAGAAGGAAAATAGTAAAGAGCTCCATCTTTTCCATATTGAGGGATTTAATATCTGATTGGAGAAGAAAATAGAAGTAGTGTGCTGAAACTAGATAGGACAGGAAATTTTTAGAAAAGTTACTACCAAAGGGAATCATTTAAAAATGAAATAAAAAACAAATAAAGATTATGAAATAATAAAAGTTTCATAGATAGTGGATCCAATTAGAAAACTTTCTCTTGTTCTCTCACTCTCTCTCTTTTTTTTCTGATAATGTTCTATAGTTCAGGCATGGAAGTAGAGGGCACACAGATTGCTGTAAGTATTCTTAATGATGATGATGGCAGTGGTGATGGTGGACCTTTGAATCAGTCCCGAATCACAGTAACCCTGTATAAGGTTCCCGAGGCTGT
>NW_006408549.1:22794481-22796814 GCF_000296735.1 Chrysochloris asiatica
CAGCCTCAGAAACCCTGTACAGGGTCGCTATGAGTCGGAACCGACTCCACAGCACATAACAACAACAACAACAACATTGTTTACAAATGTGGCACTATAGGATCAGCACTGGACTTTGAACCAGAAGGTCATCAGTTAAAACCCACCAGCTGCTCCTAGGAAACCCTATACAGTATCACTATGAGTCAGAACCCCTCAACAGTCCTTAACAACAACAATAACAAATTGTTTACAAGGAAGTACTAGTGTGGCACTGTTTGATAAAAACTGGACCACAAGTTCGGTTTGAACCGCAAGGTTGGAAGTTCAAATTCACAAGTCCCTCCTCAGACATCCAATACAGGATAACTATGAGTCAGAACTGATTTGATGGCACTTAATAACAACAGTTGTTTACAAAGGAGCTACGGTATGTAGTGAGTTATGAGTTGGGCTGCTAACCATAAAGTCAGCACTTTGAATCTACCAGCCGCTGCACAGAAAAATGATGAGGCTTTCTGCTGCCAGAAATATTTACAGTCTCAGAAATCGTGCACAGGGTTACTATGAGTCAAACCAACTGGATGGCACACAACCACCACCACCACCATTGTTTACAAGATCCTACTTGAAAAAAGAAATATTACAAAAATGATTGGGCACGTAAGAAATCTATTTTTTATTGAGAGAGAAAAATACAATGAAGAAAGTTGCATTGCTCCATGTTTAACATATTAATACTCTTTTAAGTGTTTTATAGTAATTCACTCACTTGTTCAAAATCATTGTGTAGTGTTTACTATAATAAATTTTATTTTACAGATAAGAGCACTAAGGAATTAGAGTGGTTTGGAATTGTGTCTACATTTCACAAGCTGGGGAGACTTCTGGTAAAGATTCAGACAACCTGGGTCTAGAATGTCGATTCTGAACACCACTTTATGTTGCTTTTAAGTAAGAAAATAACATTTTCCATTATTTAGAACAAAAGAAAAAGTTTAAGCATATGTAAATTTTGAATAACTATAGTATCAGGGATTTTTTCCAATGGTTAAAAATTAAAAACCTTACCAGGCACATAACAAGCTCTTAAAGAATAATAGAGCAATTTCAAAGTTGAAAATAATGTTTAACTGCCTCTAAAACTACAAAAAAAAAAAAAAAAAATGTAAGTGTGTTTCTGCTCATTAAGTTTATCAGACAACACATGAGTGGAAGATTCAGAAATTCTGTGGCATGGCTTAGTTCCACTGTTGGTCAAACAATGAATGAAATGGCATTTGTCCTACAATACCAGGTTGTTGTTTAGTATCATCCAGTTGCTTCCAATTCATACAACCTGTATAGAGTTTCCAAGGAGCAGCTGGTGAGTTTGAACCACTGACCTTGTTGTTCAAACTGACGTTGTGGTCCTACGTGGCCACACAGTCATTTAAAAATAATTTATTAGGGGAGAGTCAAGACTTTACAATGAAATATAAACCAGCAACAGTAAAAACAAAACAAAACAAAACAAAAAAACAACGAATACACACTCAAGTTTCAATATTTAGAAAAACTTAAATTTGTATTTTAAAAGAATGAATAATGTTATTATAAATACGCTAAGATTCAGTTGTGGCCTGTAGAACCTTGTAGATGTTAGTACCGACAAGTGGGTTCTGACCCACAGAGACACTGTATAGGGTTTCCAAGAAGCTGCTAGTGAGGTTGAACCACTGACATTGTGGTTCAAAGCAACCTTGCAGTCCAGCACATTAACACACAGCACCACACTAGGACTCTTTAGCTGAAGTTATTATTGATTTAGAAGATGGCAACCTTATGACCAATACAAGAACACTGAATGATGGGGAAATGTCATCTCAATCATCCTTTATTAAAAAATGGCATCAACTTGAAAAAACAAATCATTCACCTATAAAATATATCATTTAATTTCATTGAGCCTTAGAATTCTTTGTACATAAAAAGAAGCCTAAATGTAAAATGAAATGAGTTCTATGATTTTTCTCCTCCTTTAAAATCCTATGGCTCTAAAGCTTAAAAAAAATAATAATAATAATTAAAGAAGGTGCCTGGGTGGTTAAATGCTCAGCTCTAACTAAAATGTTTGCAGATTTAACCTACCAGTCATTCAGCAGGAAAAAGATATGGCAATCGGCTTCTGAAAAGATTCCCTTTGTCTCTGAGTTAGTGACAACGCATAGTGATCCCATAAGACAAAGTCAAACTGTGCCAATATATGGGATCCTGGTATGGCCGTGTAGGTTAAGTACTGGACCCCAAGGTTGGTTTGAACTGCAAGTTCAACTGTTCAAACTCACCAGCCACACCTTGGAAATCCTATACAG
>NW_006408549.1:22797384-22835844 GCF_000296735.1 Chrysochloris asiatica
TTGTCTCTATACAGCCATTCCTCAGATAAACTGTGAGTTCAGTTCCAGACCTCCACAATAAAGCAAATATCACAATAAAACAAGTCACATGAATGTTCTGGTTTCCCAGTGCATATAAAATTAATTTCACACTATACTGCAATCAATTAAGTACGCGATAGCATTATGAAAAAGTTTGAAATAGTGCAAAAATTACTGAATGTGCCTCAGAGAAGCAAAGTAGCACATGATGATGGAAAAAAGGCATCAACACACTTGTTCTATACAGCATTGACAAAAATTTCAATTAGAAAAAGTGCAATATTTGAGAAGTGCAATAAAAGGAAACACAATAAAATGAGGTATGCCTACATATGGCCTTCCTGGACCGGGTTTATAATTTGGACAAAAATAATTGGTTGGGTCACAACCTACCCTTTGATTGATCTACTTTATGAACCTTGAAGAAATTGGCCACTCTAGTATGCAAATAATGTGTATAAAACCACCCATCAAGAATAAGTGGTCTTGAAGGAGTTGATCAATTACAATTCAAATTAAACAACTGTAGTTTACCAAGGAGATTGGTCAATTCTGTCATCATGCTAGGTTTGTACAGTACAATCCCACTGAAATTGAAGGGAACCTCACTGCCATCAAGAATAGCTCAGAGATACATATCTTTTGGGCCTAGGGTTCCTGGGCTGAGAACTTTTAGACATAGGAAGTTAGCTGTAATACTGATGAAGGCATGAAACAGTAGCAACCACAGCATAACCCAGCAGCAGAAAAATGGTTTCAGTAATACGAGCAGCAGGAACCAGGATTCTAAAGCAAGGTGTTACACTGGATATGCCAACTCCATGGAGCAAGAGACAGCTGAGTAGAGTAAGGTGCCTCTGGGTGCATGCTGTACAGCCAAAAGTGCCATGATACTTGCCCAAGTAGGCTCTACTTAGAGTCGAGTCGCCAGCTGGCACAACTGAAAGAAGGGCTGAGAGATGGTAGGCCTGGACAAGAGAGTAGATGTCTGACAGTTGAGTATGGTCAAGAAGAAGCTAAGAGCTATCTTGGTTGGAAACTATCTTGGCTAAAACACTGTATGTTTCCAGAGTTATATTTATTACCTCTAAGTTTTTTTGGTTAAGTGCAGACCAGCCAGTTCTGACTCATAGCAACCCTACGTACTACAGAACGAAACATGACCCAGTCATGTGCCATCCTCATGATTGCTGCTATGCTTCAGTTCACTGTTGCTGTAACTGTGTCAGTCCATCTTACCAGAGGGGAGTGTCTCCCTCTTTTTCACTATACATTTTACCAAGTATGATGTCCTTCTCCACAGACTGGTCCCTCCTAATAATATGAGGATTGTTGTTGTTAGGTGCCATCAAGTCAATACCGACTCATAGCGACCCTATGCACAACATAACAAAACAGTGCCTGATCCTGGGCCAAGTTTACAATTATCAGTATATCTTGATTACATGTTTAATAAATTTCAGAGTGAAGAAGTTGGTGCCATCAAGTCAATACCGACTCATAGCGACCCTATGCACAACATAACAAAACAGTGCCTGATCTTGGGCCAAGCTTACAATTATCAGTATATCTTGATTACATGTTTAATAAATTTCAGAGTGAAGAAGTTGGTAGAATTCTTCAATTTCATCACCACTTGCTTTAGTGCTTGGTGCATAAATTTGAATAATGGTGGTATTAACTGGGGTTCTTTGTAGGTGTATAGATATTATTCTAACACAGACAGCATTGTACTTTAAGACAGATCTTGAAATGTTCTTTTTGATGAAGAATGCAACACCATTCCTCTTCAATATGTTATTCCCGACATATTAAACCACATGATTATCAGATTCAAAATGGCCAATAACAGTCCATTTAACTTCACTAGTGTCTAGGATATCAATGTCTATATCTTCCATTGCCTTTTTTGACAACTTACAATTTTTGTAGATTCATACTTTATGCATTTTTACAGCTGTTTCTCCTCATTTTGAGTTGTGCCCCATCAGCAAATGAAGGTTCCAAAAGGTTTAGTCTATTCACGTCACCACTGTCAACTCTACTTTGAGGAGGCACCTCTTCCCCAGTCCTATTTTGAGTGCCTTCCAATTTGAGGGGTTCATCTTCTAACAATATTCTGGTGCTCTTTATCATGCTTCAATATTTAATATTCTGGTACTGTCTGGCAGGGTTTCACTGCTATTCATAAGGTTTTCGGTATTTTAACATTCAGAACTAGTCCATCTTTTCTTCTTAGTCAGTCTTAGTTTGGAAGCTCAGTTGAAACCTGTTCACCCTGAGTGATCCTGATGGTATTTAAAATACTGTGGCATAGCTTCCAAAGTCACAGCAACACATAAGCTACCACAGTGTGACTAAGTGATATACGAGTGGTCGTACAACCTCGTACTTTCCTAATATGTTCCATTATTGTTAGTATAATCTGTAAATTCTGTATGGTCATTACAAAAAAAGTATTGAAGCTAGCAGAGAAATAGAGAGTGCATGGTGGGTGAGGGTGGGACTGGTGGGAGGAGGTGAAGAATGGAGATCTGACTGATCTCCATCTCAAGGGAGTCAACTTTGTGCTGATTTCAATTCTCCTTTCTGTTTGTGAATTTAAATGGCTTCTGACTCTAGCAGATTGCAAGAAATATCAAAATATTATTTGATATTAAAGTTATTTTGAACAAGTTTATACATGATATCATGACTCAATGGTTCTGCTATTAACCAAGAAGTCACTGGTTTAAACCCACCAGCTGTTCAGTGGGAGAAAAGACTTGGCAATCTACTCTTGTAAAAGTTTCAGCCCAGCCAATTCTATGGGGGAGTTCTACTTTGTCACGTTAGGTCTCTTGTTGTTGTTGTTGTTGTTGTTGTTAAGTGCCGTGAAGTCGATTCCGACTCATAGCGACCCTGCTCAGGGTTTCCGGGGCTGTAAATCTTTACGGGAGCAGAACGCCTCATCTTTCTCCTGCGGAACCGCTGGTAGTTTCGAACTGCTGACCTTGCGGTTCGCAGCCTGATTCGTAACCACTATGCTACCAGAGCTCCTTACATTAGGTTTCTAGGAGTAGAAATTGAAGTAACAGCACACAAGAACAGCTGTGATAGTAGAAATGGTTTGTAATCTTATGTATCACTTCAGGAAAGTCACACCTGCATTTTTCCTCATAATATAATCAAGGAGTGATTACCTTGCTACTCTTCCCTAATGTCAGTGGTTGAGGTCAAGTATATTTCCTTGACAAGTGTTCAATGCTGATCTGATTGCAAGTACTAAAGAAAAAGTTTACTGCATGACAAAGAATTTTTTGTTTGGTTTCTTTTGTTTTTCCTTACACAGTATATCTATATGTAGAGCTGCCAGATTAGTAACTAAGAATACAGAATGTCCAGTTAAATTTAAATTTCAGATAAACCCTGAATGTTCTAAATATGAAGGAGCTCTCGTAGTGTAGTGGTTACGAACTGGGCTGCGAATCGCTAGGTCAGCAGTTCGAAACTACCAACTACCAGCTGTTCCGCGGGAGAAAGATGAGGCTCTCTGCTCCCATAAAGACTTACAGCCTCGGAAACCCTGTATAGGGTCTCTATGAGTTGGAACCAACTCCATGGCACATAACAACAACAAAAACAAATGTACAGCTACAAAATTACAGACACCTTTAGAACCAAAAATATCAAAATGTGAAGCCATTGTTTCTTAACATGACTTCTACCTAAGTCCAGACATTTCTGAAGACTATGTTTCCATCTCCTTAACTCTATGTTCTTCCATTTAGAGCAAGTCAAAACAAGAGTTTTGGCATCCTTGGTGGACGTGTGCCTTGAAGTCAGTTCCAACTCATAGCAACCCTTTATGGGGTTTTGGAGCTGTAAATCTTTATGGGAGCAGAAAGCCTCATCTTTCTCTCATGGAATGCCTGGTAGTTTTGAATTGCTGACTTTGAGGTTAACAGCCCAACTTGTCACCCCTACGCTACCAGAGCTCCATTTTAGCATCCTAAAGGGACTCAAATCACGGTCCTCTGAAATGTTCTTTGAGCTTCGGGAACAAAAATGTCTGAAGAGGAAAGATCATAGTTAGAAGATGGGTGGGGTAACAAAAGTTTTATAGGACAGCTCTTCCTAAGCTTGAAGAATAATCAGGTGCATTCTTGTGATTGGAAAAAAAAAAAAAAATTCTAGGCTTATGATTTCTGATCTTTCTCACCAATGCAATTTTCAATTTTCTCAAAAATTGTCTCTTATGAGCCTTTGTGAATGTCCTGTGTTCTCTGAGAAAAGATATCAAGATCATCCCTTTGGGAAAACACACACACAAATTAATTAATTAATAACAGCCACCATTACTGACCTGTCTGCCTTGAACCACTGGCCCAACACATTACCTTGGAAGCCACTGATTTGATTGGATCTTTTTTTTTTTTTTACTTATTTTTATATTGCTTGAAAATACTTGTAAAAAATTTTATACAGTGTTTATATGAAATTCACATTTCATTGATAGTCATACATTTTGTGAGAAACTTTACCTAAAATGTTTCTTGCCTGAAAGATTCGAGTGCTTGGGGGAGTATCATAGTAGTTAGAATGGTGGGCCACATCTTGGGCTTGTCACATACTGGTTTTGTGTCATGGGTACTGTGTTGTTGTTGTTAAGTGCTGTCAAGATAGTTCTGACTCATAGCAACCCTGCATAGGGTTTCTGAGGCTCCAAATTTTCAAGGGAGCAGAAAGTCTTATCTTTCTCTCAAGGAGCAGCTGGCAGGCTCAAACTGCAGACATAGTTTTACACAGTCTAGTGCTCATTGTATGGAGCCACTGTGCCCGCTGGGTAATGTATATTATCTCACAAAGCCTCTCTAAAGTGATAACATTAGTCTCTAAATTCTAGAGTTGTTGTGAGGATTAAGTGAGATGATGTGCCAAGCACAGAGCTATAATAAAATTATAATTCTGAGACAAGATGATACAAATAGTTTTAGTTATTTTTTTAGTATGACTTTTAATAAACTGGTAGCAACTCACTAAATCCAAGTTAAGCTCTTCTTTCTGGGAACATAGCTAGGCTGTATTTCCCTGATCACTTCCAATTAGGTGTAGCCATGTGACTAAGCTGCAGACATGAAATGCCAGAAGAAATAGCTAGAATGGAAATGCTGTCAGCTAAAACTTAACCTCAACTAAGACTCACAAATATCACAGCTCCTATCCAATATGGAGTCATGGTGTGGCACTGTGGGTTAATGCACTGGACTGCAATGCCCTGAAACACATAAAACAAATCCTACTAGAACTGAAGAAAGAAATAGACAAATACACAATAATAGTGGGAGATTTTAATGCATCATTTTTGAAAAAGGACACAACAACCAGAAAGTAACTCAACAAAGACACAGAGGAACATAATCAACCAACTTGACCTCATAGATTTGTAGTGAGCATTCAACCCAACAACAGCCCAATACACATTTTTTTCCAGTGCACATGGAACATTCTCCAGAACAAACCATGTGTTAGGTCACAAAGAAAGTCTCCATAAATTTGTAAACATCAAAATATTACAAATCATTTTCTCAGATCACATTGCTATAAAATAATAAACAATAGGAAGATCAAGGAAATAATGTCAAATACATGGAAAGTGAATTAACACGCTGCTCAAAACCTACTGGGTAGTAGAAAAAATAATATGGTAAAATTTAAAATTCCAAGAAACAAATAAAAATGAAAACACAACATACCAAAACCTTTGGGCTACAGCAAAAGCAGTGCAGAAAGGGCAATTTATAATATATGCACACATCTAAAAATAAGAAAGAACCAAAATCAACACATTAATACAACATCTCTAATTACTGGAAAAAGATCAGCAAAGTAAACCCAGAGTAACCTAAAGAAAAGAAATATAAAGATTAGAGGAGAAATAAAAAAGATAGAATACAGAAAAACTTAGAATCAATAAGACAAAAAGTTGGTTCTTTCAAAGGATTAATAAAATTTACAAACTATTTGCAAATCTAACAAAAGAAAAGATGGAGAATACACAAAAAGCATGCATAAGAAACATGTATGGGTAATTTCACAACAAAATCTATGAAAATAAAAAGGATTATAACCGAATACTATGAAGAGATTTACTCCAATAAATTTGAAAATCTAGAAGAGATGGATACATTTTTAGAAAAACACGATCTACCTAAACTTACACAGATTGAAATAGAAAACTTGGATTTATAAAAAATAAAAATAAAAAGGAGAAATTGATCAGGTCATCAAAAAACTCCCAACCAAACAAAGTCCAGGGATAGATGGCTTCAGTGGTGAATTTCACAAAAAATTCAGAGAAGAGTTATTACCAATTCTACTCAAATTATTCCAAAATATAGAAAAGAATGGAAAACTTCCAGATGCATTCTATGAAGCAAGCATAATCCTCCTACCAAACCTAGCAAGGGATATCACTAAAAAAGAAAATTATTGACCAATATTCCTCATGAACATAGATGCAAAAATTCTCAACAAAATCATACACAATAGAATTCAACAACATATCCAAAAAATAATACATCATGACCAACTGGAATACATACCAAGAATGCAAGGATGGTTCAGTGTTAGAAAACCAATCAACTTAAGCCACCATATAAATTAAAAAAAGGAAAAGAACCACATGATTATATCAACTGATGCAGAAAAGGCATTTGACAAAGTCCAATAGTCATTTCTGAAAAAATACTCAATAAAGTAGAAATTAAAGGGAAATTCCTCAACATAATTAAGAGGATATATACAAAACCAACAGCCAACATTACTTAAATGGAGAGAAACTGATATATTGGGAAATACGATTACAGAAAGCGTGTAAGCCTATCTTTAGTCTATAACTCATTAGCTTTGCTAAAGAGATACTAAATGTTCCGAAGGAACTAGGCTTCTTGTTAAGCCTTTTTGGAGTATGGGACCTTAGGTAGAATCCTGAACCCTACACAGAACCCTCTAAGAAGGGATGTTCCCACTAGAAAAGACATGCACAGCAACCTGTAGTCATTATAGGAATAGAAGATATATCTTGAAAAAAAGACCAGCAGGAAAAAACAAAAATAAAGACTGTTTGGCTGTTACAAGATCAAGCAAGCTGTTTGCCTGGGAGCCAGGCAAAAAAAGTCAGCCCATCATTGTAAACCCCCTTTCAAGACTGAAACTCAAAGGGAACACATGAGCAGGCTTGTAAGCTTGATGGTTACTGCCATGGTCTACTTGTGAAAGGAAGTGAGGGAAAGGCAGCAATGAAGACATGGGCTAAGTTCAGCCATGTTCCATTGACACCAATTGACCTTGCAATGAGAGAGAGAGAAGAGGAAGGGCTAGCTGGTCTGAAGTTTAGGGAGACAAGTGAACTCCTGAGCCCATGGACTCTGATCTAACCAGTGGGGACTAGAAGTGAGAATGAATGGGCCAGCTGTTCTGAAGATGGGGTAGATGTGAAAGAGTGCCAAATTTGCAGATGGTACTATTTTCACCTAGCTTAGATTGCTTGCTGATCAGAACTCGACCAGAGGAAGACTAAGAAGTTTGATACAGGACACAAATGAAAATTGCTACAGTTTGAAGAACTGGACTTTTGATTTTGGATGTAGTTGCTCAAAATTCTAACCAAAAGGAAAGGAATCTTCATATCAAGGATCAAACCTGTCCCCTCAGTACACAGGGTTGATAGGGGCAGGCAACTTAGACATTGGATACCAAAAATGGGAGGTTACAAAGGCTTATAAACTTCAAGAGTGCACTTGGTTTCAGAATGATGGGGGTAAGGTAGAATCCCCACTGAATAGTTTTCCTCTTCGCCAGATGGGTCTGCTGAAAGGGAATGAGGGAGAACGGGGATGGGATTCTTTTGATTCAATAGTGAATAACTGTTATCATGCAGATGATACAACCATGCTTGCTGAAAATGAAGAGGACTTAAAATACTGATGAAGATCAAAGACCACAACCTTCGGTATGGATTGCATCTCAATGTAAAGAAAACAAAAATCCTCACAACTGCACCAATAAACAACTTTCTTATCAACAGAGAAAAAATTGAAGTTGTCACGGATTTCATTCTTCTTGGATCAACTATCAACACTCACGGAAGCAGCAGTCAAGAAATCAAACGATGTATTGCATTAGGCAAATCTGCTACACAAGACTTTTTTAAAGTGTTCAACAGCAAAGATGTCAGTTTGAGGACTAAGGTGTGCCTGACCCAAGCAACGGTAATTTCAATAAAATCATATGCCTGCGAAAGCTGGACAGTGAATGCGGAAGACTGTAGAAGAATTGATGAATTTGAGATATGGTGTTGGAGGAGAATATTGAAAGTGCCATGGGATGCCAAAAGAACCAACAGATCTGTATTGGAAGAAGTGCAGCCAGAGTGCTCCTTGGATTTCAGGATAGTCAAACTTTGTCTCTCATTCTTCAGACATATTGTCAGGAGGGACCAGTCACTGGAGAAGGACATCAGGTTTGGTAAGGTGGAGGGTCAGAGAAAAAGAGGAGAACCCCCATCGAGCTGGATTGGCAAAGTGGCAGCATCAATGGCAACAACTGTGAGGTTGGCCGAGGAAGGGCAGTATTGTGCATAGGGTTGCTATGAGTTGGTACCAACTCGATGGCACCTAACAACAACAACAATTGTTATAATGACTAATTGTTATTAACACAACTATAAACATAGAAGATTTGAAGCAAAATGGGGGGAGTAGTTAATTTTTCATTTAAGCAACAAAGGACCCAAGACCATCAAGGACCCAAGATGGAAGTACATGAGTGGCTCCTGGGATCCTAACTAGAAAAGTGACAACAGCAGAGACAGAAACAGAGATCATGGCATAGAGAGAGAGAGCAGCTGAGGACTCTAAACCCTTGGAACGAGAAAGTCTGTGTGGATTGTAAAATGTGCCCTTGGGACATTTAAACAGATAAAAATGTTTTTATCTCTGTGTTTTGTGTACATGAAAAAAAAAAAAAAAAAGGAAAAAGAGGTAAATGTTGTTAACCTGTGGTGCATGGAGGGGTTTATAATCACTGCAAAGAAACAAAATATGACTTGTTGAGTGTAAACCTGGTGATCTGCCCTGTAAACTATCACTCAATTCAGTCAATAAAAGTTTTTTTAAAACAACAACACAAAAACACTCAAGCAGCTAACTACTATATCTATTTAGGTGGTGAGTGCATTTAAGAATGTGTTGCTAATGCACAAATAATTATACAACTTAATAATAAACCATCCAATTTTTTAAAGTTGTAAAAATAGCACAGGACAAATATATGAGCAGCATTTGGTTCTTTACATTAAGATTATCACAAGACAGAGTTGACTTGATGAGCTAACAACAACTGACCTACCTTAAGTAATACAGTTGCTAAAGTACATTACACATATAGTTAAAATGATAGATGCATACAAATTTTTTTAATATGGTAAAATTTCATAGCTTTCTTATCCCTGTATTATTAGCTTAATGACTATAGTAAAATGCTTTGGGATATGTCATAGCATTTAGGAGTGGTCTCTGGAGACAGCCCTGGATTAATAATCTACTCCTGACTCTTGCCTTGGGCAATTTATTTACCATTTGTAGGCCTCAAATTCTTCATTTATATAATGATAATTATAGTACTCTTTAATTAGCAGGGTTGCTGCAATTACGATGTGATGATGTTGAGCCTAGCTCATAGAAAGCAATCAATAATTATAACTATTGTTATTAATAGTCTGATGAATAATAATATGATGAAAGATGTGTCAGTATGTTATATTTATATTACCTGTTTTCACAAAGTGAACCAATTTTAAAAGTTTATAGTTCATAATTTCTTTTTCCAGTAAACATTTCTACTTTCAGAGCATATATTTGCCCCAATCTTTCTATCTAATAATAGAACAGCAACACACATTGATTTCTTTGTGGGAGAGAAATAAGTATATTTATTATATTAAAGGGTATGTAAAAATGCATGAAGAACTAAACGTGTCCAGTATGCAAGGTATCTTCATTATCTCTGCAAATTATTTATCCTAACCTTGTCTTTCAAGGAGCTCTGGTAGCGTAGTGGTTACGAATTGGGCTGTGAACCTTAAGGTAAGCAGTTCGAAACTACCAGCCTCTCCATGGGAGAAAGATGAGGCTTTCTACTCCCGTAAAGATTTACACCCTCGGAAACCCTGTACAGGGTCGCTATGGGTCAGAACCGACTCGACGGCACTTAACAACAACAACAACCTTGTCTTTCAGTATCAGCTGTTGAAACTGGGTAATAAGTGCATAAAGGTTCTTTATTCTGCTGACAGTAGTTTTACATGTTTGAAATGCACTTAATACAAAGTTTAAAAAACTAAGTTATAGCTTTTTTTTTTTTTTTTTTAGTCTTTTGAAACTCAGGCACTATTATCCATAAAGAGTAAAGAGTTAAGGCAGCAAGGTGTACAGTAGTATAGTCTTCCCACCATCAGCTCTTCTCAACAAGAAATAAAACCACTAACAGTATTTACCACCCAAAATGTTCAAGAAGACATATAAATATGCTACAGATAACAGTTTATAAAGATAATCTGACAGACATATCTGACAGAAAAGCATTAAATAATTATAACTCATTAATATTGAGTGCTTACCATTTGCCAGCACTTTTCTGCATGCCATTCTGATTTCATTTTCAAAGAAAATGTATGCTATTATCACCCCCATTCTACACATAAGCAAACAGAGGGATGGAGAGGTTACATAGCTCATCCATCCACCGTCATACAGTTCTACTCTGAGTGTAAGGAATAGCAGTTACACACTTAACTAGTACAGCAGCGTGATAGTTAAGGTTTTGTGTCAACTTGACTAGGCCAGGATTCTCCATGGTTTGGTAGTTAAAATGTACTAATTCCTCATGATGAGATCTGCTATGAGCAGCCATTCAATTAAAAAGAAACGTAGAAGGGGGGGGTGAGACCAGCTTCCAATAAACTGGATACTCAGGCAAAGCTTTCTTGCTCTCTGCTGTATTTGAATCTTGAATCTGGTTTGTCCTCCAGCCTCCAGTTCTTTACTTGAGCCAGTGTCTGGCTCTATTGCCTGTTGATCCTGGAAGTCATCAGCAATCTGCCTTCTTACCTGTTGGACCTGCCTGTCTGCTGTCTGGCCTTCCAATCTTAGTTTATAAGCCCTGTAATTATGTGAGTCAGAAGCCACCAGCCTACCATATGAAATTGTAACCTAACCACCTCTACAACTGTGTAAGTCAATTCATTTTCCTGACATAAACCTCTCTCTCAACATTGCTGTAAGTGCAAGAGTCAATTTTGACTCAGTGAACTTATGCACAACAGAATGAAACACTGTCCAGTTCTGTGCCATCTTCACAAGTTGTTAAGCTTGAGCCCGCTGTTGCTGCCACTGTGCCAATCGATCTTGTTAGGGATCTTCCTCTTTTTTTTGCTGACCTTCCACTTTACCTAGCATGATATCCTGCTCCAAGGACTGGTCCCTCATGACAATACGACCAAATGCATGCATATATATATGTCACTCATTTTGCTTCTGTAGAGAACCAAGACTAAGCCAATCAGCTATAATAACAGTCTATGTAGTGAATTAATTCAAGAATGTGTAGATAATATATAAACAACTAGGCAGCTTAACGAAAAAACAGACACAATACAATTTTTAAACAAGCAAAGGATCTAAATATACACTTCTTGAGAGAAGATGCAGAAATGGCCAATAAGCACAAGAGAAGATTCTTGACACCATTAGGCAACAGAGAGATGGCAGTCAAAGTCACAATGAGAAACCCCTCTACAACCCCTATAATGGCTATAATAAAAAAGATAATAACGAGTGTTCAGTGGAAAAACTAAAACCCGTACACATTGCTGGTGGGAATGTGAAATGTTGCAGACACTTTGAAAAATAGTCTAGCAGATCCTCAGAAAGTTAAACTTAGAATTACCATATGATCCAGCAATCTTAATGTGCTTGGGGAGAGTTTATCTATCTATCTATCTATCTATCTATCTATCTATCTATCTATCTATCTATCTATCTATCTATCTATCATTCTATCATCTTTCTTCTAAGTGTCAAAATATGGCTATATATAAGCATATACAAAGGGAGAGAATACTGACAATGTTTTTGTTGTTACTAGGCAAGTTTTCTTCTCTTTCCAGATGTTTCAAGGTCTATTAAGATCATTCTGCCTATGTCTGCACAGACACTCCTTTTAACATTATGTATTATGTTTGAAGACTAGACGCTTTTAACAGTGTAATAACCCATCATCTCTTCAATGCAAAAAAAAAAAAAAAAAAAAAAAGCCCAACAAAAAGTGAATGTCTGAGATTCTTCAATACTGCTAGAAAACATTGGTATTTTATACATTTTAATATGCCTTAGAGTTTTAGTACTATGGTAGTCAAAACGATTGCTAACTATATAAACTGAAGTACTCAGGTTTGATGTTCCTGGGTCAGAGGTTATATGCATATACTTGTGTAAAGGTTTTGTTAAAAAATGAAGATATTATAGCAAAATAAAATGCCCAGAAATACCACCTCTCATTTTTCACTTATCCAGCACTTTTTGATTCTGAATATATTTGAATATATTTACCTAATATTATGTTCCGAAATATTGCAAACAGAAGGTAAATAAGTGTTTTTGTTTAGTTGTTTTTAATGTTTATTTTCACCACCACACCATACAACTTCATATTGACATACTGATTTACTAAATTGGTACACAACCCAAGGTCACAATAGGCCATGTAACTGGATTTCCTAAATTCTGTAAACTCACATGCTAGACAGAGGAAACAATATCCATGTATACATAACACTTTGATATTCATAGAGAATTCCAGAAGACTTAATCAAAAATTCAGTGTTAAAATATTGTAAAAATATTAAATGCCCTGAAAATGCCTTAAGAAAAACAAACAAACAAATATCCAGAAGCCCCTTACATAAACAAAACACCATGATCCCCACAAAAAGAAAATTTGTGGTGAGGTTAATTTAGGAGTCCAGGTTGTAATGTACGATAAGAACTGGACCACTAACTGCAAGGCCAGCTGTTCAAGCCCACCAAGTACTCTACTGGAGAAAGATAAGGCTTTCTGCTCATCTTTGAATGAGTGGTTGATTTAAATCTTTTTTCTTTTTTTTCATGTTTTCTTTTAGATCTTAAAGAGCATAAGATCACTATTATTTCTAAACAGCATTGCTTCCCTTATACTGGGAAAAATATATAATGCTTAAAATTGTTTTTCCAGTTTGTGGCCACATGGTTCATTCAACAAAAATTCAGAGTAACCAGTCTCATCATTACCTATGGCATTAAATTATGTACTACACATGCATCAATTCTTTCTTTGTGTTTTAGTATATACATGCAATGAAATATTATTTAGAAATAAAAAGAAATGAGATACAGATATATATTACAATATGGATTTATCTTTTAAGTCAGTAACAAAGGACCAAATATTATATGATTCTATCTGTAGGGCGTATTCAGAATACATTAGTGGTGAATATTCAAATAAACAATCGTATTCTTTTTATCAATACTTTACAATCAAAGTATCTTTAAAACTCTAACTTAAGCTGTGGAATACAGCACTGGACCTCAAGGTCGGTTTGAACCATACAGTCGGCGATTCAAACTCACCAGACGCTTATTGGAAAACCTATACAAGGTCCCTATGAGTCAGAACTGACTCAACAACACCTAACTACAACAAGGGCAATACAAATCTTTTTGAGATGAGCTGTGAACCTGAAAGAACAAATGCTTTCCAAAAGTAAGTCTTGGAAATGGAGTTAGCAGCAGCTACTTTTACCTCCATGGAGTCCTGGTGTGGTGC
The DNA here is from genome assembly GCF_000296735.1 of Chrysochloris asiatica. Taxonomy (NCBI): domain Eukaryota; kingdom Metazoa; phylum Chordata; class Mammalia; order Afrosoricida; family Chrysochloridae; genus Chrysochloris; species Chrysochloris asiatica. The sequence continues at coordinate 22,811,311 of NW_006408549.1, forward strand.
TGTGGGCTATTGATTATGTTAGACTGCAAAGTCTTTGAACTGCGAGGTCAGTGGTTCAACCTCACCAGCTGCTCCTTGGAAACCCTATACACAGTTGCTATGGGTCGGAATTGACTCAACGGCACTTAACAATAACAATAACAACTTTTACCTCTAAGTTAATATAGGAGTAAAAGATTTCATGCTTCTTAAAGCCATAGTTATCAGGCCGCAGATTACTTTTAATTTCTTTATTGTTGTTTAAACTATATTTATTTTTGTTGTTAAGTGCTATCTGGTCGGTTCCGACTCATACTGACCCTGTAAAGGGTTTCCAAGGCTGTAAATCTTTACTGGAGGAGAAAGCCTCATCTTTCTTCCACTGAGCAACTGGTAGTTTCGAACTGCTGACCTTGAGGTTAGCAACCCAACTCACAACCACTACGCTACCAGAGCTCCTTATCACTGAATTACACATGCAAAAATTGTTGAATTGGTATATGTCTGTCTGTGTATATTCTCAACAACAAAATTAAATTATTTACAAAAAGTGAAATAAAAAAGGAAATATAGATGCATAATTTTAAGTAAATTGTTGTCAAGTGCTGTTACTAAGTTTCTACTTGTAATGACTCTGTATAGGGTTTCCAAGGAGTGGCTGGTAGGTTTAAAGCACTGACCTTGCAGTTAGCTTTCCAATGCTTATCCTAAAGCACCACACCAGGACTCCACAGAATTTTAAAAAAGAAAGAAGACTTTATCAATGGCGCTGCTGTAATGACTTAACAAGTTGAGTTTTGAAGCACATTTAGGGGCAAGTTTCGGCATGATGATGAGGAGTCATCATTATCTCATTATTTATTGTTTCTATCCTTGGCGAAACATCAATTTAATTCAAATGAAATTTATCCCAGAAAAAGGTCATATGTCTCGATGATTTATTTACAAAGTCCTTTACCAAACCTCATGTGAAAAACAGAAATACAATAGTAAGCAACAATTTTCTTAGATTGCCTATACCTTTATCAATTCTTGTTGATGTGCTGGAGACCTAGATTAAGGTGAATGGAACCTACCAGGTGGCAGTCAGTCTCAGTAAAGATTTGCAGCCCTGGAAACCCAATGGGGTAATTCTACCCCACCTAAAGGGTCTCTGTGAGTCAGAATGGACTTGATAGCAGTGGATTTGGTTTTTTGCTTTTCAAGAAGAAAAATCTTTGAGCTTAAAGTAAAAGATGTTCAAGTAATTTAATGAGGAAGATGAGATTTGAACTGAATCTTAAAGAACAAGAAGGTAACTAGGAGAAGTGCTCAAGACAGAGCAAACAGTAAGCAAACCATGAACAGAAGTCTTCACTGGAAAGGGAGTTGGTTTTCCTGCAGTGTTTTTCAAACAGCAGTGTCATGCATGACCCATCACAATCTTTCTCAAAAGAGCTGCTACTGACCTTAGACCTGAAAATGCTTTCCCTTGTACTACAGGTGCCTGACAACATCCCTGACCACTAGCTACTGAACGCAGTCATAAAAGTGCCTCGTAGGGTCCCCGTGTGTATCAGAGCACAACTGTGTTCCATAGGGTTTTCAATGACTGGGGTTTCAGAAGTTGATCGCCAAACCTTTCTCCCAAAGCCCTTCTGAATGGACTCTAACCTCCAACATTTTTGCTAGCATCAGAGCTTTTTAACCATTTGCCCTGCCCAGGGACTATAAATGCTAGCAGCAAGCCCTCCTTTATGTTTTTAGTTATGAGGAAAATCTAAAACTTTCTCATGTTTTTAAATGGTCCCTGGTGGTGAATATGTCCCTCCATGATAAACCACTGAGTCAAAAATTCAAAGAAAAAAAAATGTGCATTACAGTAGAAAGGGTTAGCAAAAAATGAAAAGACTTGTCATAACTGCTAACTGGTGAATTTTAGAGCTGACAGAGATCTGATCAAGCAGTCTCAGTGGTTTTCCAACATTATATGTTAGCAGCAGAGATCTACTGAAAGAACTTATCAATCACACATCCAGTTTCTTTAGAAACTAAAAAACAGGGATCTCAAGCAACATCCAATTAAGGATGTCTGCTTCATCTGAAATGAGGATCCATTAGAGATTTATCAGAAGACATAACTAGATAGATCAAGGAAAACTTAATCATAAGAAAATAAATTTTCCTCCTTAAAAAGGCAAGCAGATAACTTTTGTTTTGTTTTTCGCTTTCTTTGTTAGTCAACACTTGGGCAAAGCAATAATAATAAAAACACAATTTTTTTTAGTGTTTCCTTCAAGGATTTAAATGTCTCTTTAAAACTTTCATTTGCAAAATTAACGTATATTTTATTCTCCAAAAATGGTCAAACCAAAACTCACTGATGTTCAAGTTAATTTCTACTCATAGATATCCTATTGTTGTTGTTGTTGTTGTTGTTAAATGTTGTCGAGTCAGTTCTGACCCATAGCAACTCTGTATAGGGTTTCCAAGGAGCTGCTGGTGAGCTTAAACCACTGACCTTGCAGTTCAAACGGCTTTGTAAGTCTGGCACATTAACCTACAGCGCCACACCAGGACTCCATAAGTTACAGTAAAACTGCACCTTAGGGTTTCCAGGACTGTAAGTCTTCATGGAAGCAGACAGGCACATCATTCCTCTAGGGAGCAGCTAGTGGGTTTGAACCACCAACCTTTTGATTAGCAGCTAGGTACTATACCACAGCATCACCAAGGATCCTTCCATTTCATAACAACTCTCTTAAAAACAACTCAGTGGCCGGCACAACCAACCACAGAATACCAAGCCTAGTTTAGAAATACTGCTCGCCTGCCTTCAACGGCTGTCATTACTCTTATATCTATGGCTATTAGATAGCTAATGCTTGCATTTGAATTTTAACAGATGCTTCTATGAATGTGGCCTTCTCAGAACTCAACCTCTCTCTTACCTTTTGAGTCTGGACATTCCTTTGATATTAAATCTTTTTTAGGCTCAGATGAGAAGCTCCTTTTTCTGTCCTGATACCAGCAGATTGCCTAGAAAGGCTAATGGCTGGGCGTTTGCCAGGAAAATGGTCATAAAATAATTTCATTCATGTTCTATAGATGTTTACATTCTCTGATGAAAGCTGAGTAAGACTGAAATGACTAAAGGAATAATTAGACACTTAATGAGTGCTTTCATACAATATAGCTGAGAGTGGAATTTACTTAGTGGTCTACAAGTTTAGTACAGTCCACAAACACATACTGATTGGTTCCTTAGCATGTAGACAGTAGGTTAAATGTCAACTATAACAATTTGGTAAGTCTCTACCACTCCATATGGTCTTTTACTGGCCAACTTCATAACGCTAGTTTTTGTGTGAATTTGGATTTACAACCCCTGGTAGAGTATTTAAGAGCAAGGACATTGATATCAGATAGACTGATTTCATTACGGTGTTCCGCAAGCAATTTTCTAACTACAAAATGGAGCCACTAACGTACTACATTGCACAGCTATTGTGAACATTAAGTTAGGTAATGCATGGAAACCACTTAGTCCATGCCCTGTAACTGTTGCTGTTAAGTACTGTTGAGTCAGTCCATGCTCTAGCTATACAGTAATTAATACATGTTAGTTCTGATATTCCTTCATATGTGGCATTCCTATTGCTAACGAAATTTTGATGCAGCAGAGAACATGCTTTGCCTAAAAGCAGTGCCACCTGGGCACAATTTCACAAATATAATTTTATGTAGACTGCTTTAATGGAAACTGACATTAGGGAAGTGAATTTAGCAGATGACAGAGCTATAATAAGATTTCCTTGGATTGATTTTTAAATGTGCTACATTGCACTGAACCAATTCTGCCCATTAGTTCAAAAGCAATGTAGTTTCCAGCCATGTGTTCCATATATCATTTTTTCAGGTATGTAACTTCATGAGATAAGTGCTTAAAAGTTCAAATTAAGACACAGATTTCAAGGAAGAGATTATTTTGAAAGAAGAAAGTACGGGTATCTTGAGTTTTATAAAAATGACATGTTTCCGAGGTCCTCTTACTTTTCACATTATTTGTCAAAAAAAGAACTCAGACTTACCTAATTTTATTCATGAGATATACTCCTCTATGGAAGCTAAAAATGTTTTGTTGTTGGTATATACTACTTGAAAAAATAATCGAGATTAATAATGCATTTGCAAGGTTAAATAAAAAAGGAAAACTTTACCTTGTAAAATCAAAAAAATGTTCTGTTAGCTGAGAAGTGGATTAGAATGTTCAAAGTGCTTGGGGACCGAGCACTCTGTAGAGTCTGATTTATACTGCAGGCATCATAATGCCTACCTACTTCAGAATGACAAATAGTACCAAGCTAAAGTCGCAATGGCAGCCCCAGAGCGTTAACAGCAAATGTCTTCCATCTTAATAGCTGAATCTGTGCCATTCTGTTCACTTAAAATTCTGAGCATTTAACACTTCTTGTTGCATCTAAATCCAGATACAAAAACCTTCAAATCAAACTATTTACCTCAAGTGAAATCTGTCTTGAATAATTCATAAGAAGGAAGAAAGATGGCAGTGAAGAAAGCTAAAGAGAGTTTTAATGAAGTCTAGGGTTTCAAAATAATGGCATAGAAGCATAGAAGCTTTCCTCTAACCCTATAAAAAAGCAGTTTCGGTCTCTCTAACACTGCATACCCCAGAAAACAGGAGGAACAGTACAGGGTTCAGCTTTCTCCTTGACTGTGATTGATATACACATAGCACCACATAGATTAATACCAGGAGAGGTTCTTTTTGAGCATGTGGCAGTCAAGGAAGCATCTGAATTGTTCACATTCAAATTTCTTATTCTTAGGTTGCTTCTTAAATGCTCAGTAGTATCTGGAGACTTGGTTAGAAAGAAACTCTGACTATCACATGTAGTTTACTCTGGTATAGGTTAGGCAAGGGCCTGCTTTTATATGGCATTGCTACCTTCAAAGGCTAGCAGGAATAATGGACAGTGTTACCTACTACCCTACCCATCTGGAAATAATAAAAGGTTTCATACTCTGGGCTGATGGATTATCATCTCTGCAGTTATTCACGGGGTGAATGAACTTTTAGTACTTATTAAATTACCAAAACAGGAGCCATTTTTTAGTGCTATTACTGTGTGTGTCTGCACTAATTTCCTATTGCTGCTATAACTAATTATAAAAAATTTAATGGCTTAAAGTAATACAAATTTATTCTGTACACTTCAAGGTCAGGAATCCAAAATGAATCTTATGGAGCTAAAAATCAAGGTCCATACAAATTGTCCACCACTTGTCTGTCAGTTCATCCTACTGTGGTAGTTTATGTGATGCTGTGATTCTGGAAGATATGCCACTGGTATTTTAAATACCAGTAGTGTCAACCACAGTGGACAGGTTTCAGACGAGCTTCCATACAAAGTCAGACTACGAAGAAGGAGAGATGAAGTATTTCTCAATATTTATTCACTGATAACCTTATGACTATCAGTGGAACACAGTCAACACCAGATTATTGAATATTGAAACATGATGAAGAAAACCAGAATATTGTCAGATATAGTGCCAGAAGATAAGTCCCTCATGTTGGAAGACACTCATAATTTGACTGGAGAAGAGTTACCTCTTCAAAGTGGAGTTGACAATGATGACACAACTAGAGTAAAGCCCTGAGGACCTTCATTTGCTTCTGAGGCACAACTCAAATTGGAAATAAAGAGCATTAAAAATTCATTAATAATTGGAACATGGAATGTATGAAGTACGAACCTAGGAAAATAGGAAATTGTCAAAAATGAAATGGAACCCATATACATTGATAGCCTAGGTATTAGTGAGCTGAAATGAACTGGTATTGGCCATTTTGAATCTGACAATCACATGGTTTACTATGCAGGAAATAAAAATTAAAGAGAAATGTCATTGCATTCATCATGAAAAAGAACATATCAAGAATAGTCATGAAGTACAATGCTGTCTGTGATAGGATAATATCCATCTGCCTACAAGGAAGACCAATTAATAATTGATCAACCATGCAATCAAGATATACGGATCAGTATTGCCAATTGGAATGCAAATGTTAGAAACAAAGAGGAAGGATCAATAGTTGGAAAATACAGCCCTGGTGACAGAAATTATACTGAAGAACACATAAAAGAATTTTGCAAGACCAATAAATTCTTCATTGCAAATGCCTTTTTAAAACAGCATAAAAGATAACTATGTACATGGAACTCAACAGATGGAATATACAGAACTCAAATTAACTACATCTGTGGAAAGAGATGATGAAAAGCTTTATACCATCAGTCAAACCAAGGCCAGGAGCAGACTGTGGAACACACCATCAATTGCTCATTTGCAAATTCAGGCAAAAGCTGAAGAAATTAAACAAGTCCATGAGAATGGAAATATGACCTTGAACATATCACAGCAGAATTTAGACATCATCTGAAGAATAGATTTGAGGCAGACACTAAAGACCAAAGACCAGAAGAGTTATGAGATGGACATCAAAAACATCATACAGGAAGAAAGCAAGAGGTCAATGAGAACACAAGAGAGAAGTTAAAGACCAAAATCAATGTCAGAAGAGACTTTGAAACTTGCTCTTCAGAGTAGAGATGCTAAAACAAATGGAAGAAATGAGGATGTACAAGAGCTGAAGAGAAAATTCTGAAGGTCAGCTCAAGAAGATAAGTCAAATATTATAACAAAATGTGCAAAGATCTGGAGTCAGAAAACCAAAAGGGAAGAACACACTCAGCATTTCTCAAGCTGAGGGAACTGCAGAAAAAATTCAAACCTCGATTTGCAGTACTGAGGATTCTATAGGCAAAATACTGAATGAGGAAGACGGCATCAAAAGAAGATGGAAGGAATAAACAGAATTACTGTATCAAAAAGGAATGGTTGATGTTCAACCATTTCAAGAGGTAGCATATGATCAAAAGCCAATGATACTGAAGGAAGAAGTCCAAGGTCCACTGAAGGAATTGGCAACGAACAAGGCACCAGGAATTGATGGAATACAAAAGGAAATCTTTCAACAAAGTGAAGCAGCACTGGAATCACTCACTTATCTCTGCCAAGAAATCTGGAAGACAACTACCTGGCCAACTGACAGAAAAAGTTCCGTATTTGTGCCCATTCCAAAGAGATGTGACCCAACGGAATTCTAAAATCATCAGACAATAACAGTGATATCCCATGCGAGTAAAGTTTTACTAAAGGTAATACAGAAATGGCTGCAACCATGCATTGACAGAGAACTTCCAGAGGTTCAAGCCAGATGTGGAAAGAGGGATATCATTGCCCAGGTCAGTTGGATCTCTGATAGCAGGTAATTCCAAAACAAAATGTTTACTTGTACTTTATTGACTATGCAAAGGCTTTCAATTGTAAGGATCATGACAAGCTATGGATAACATTGGGAAGTGTAAGTATTCTGGAGCACTTAATTGTGTTCATGAGGAACCAGAACATAAACCAAAAGGCAAGTGTTCGAACAGAATAAGGGAACACCGAATGGTTTAAAATTAGGAAAGGTTAGCACTAGGGTTGTATTCTTTCACCAGACTTATTCAATCTGTATTGTTGTTGTTGTTAAGTGCCATCTGTATACTGAACAAATAATCAGAGAAGCTGGATTATATAAAGAAAAACGTGGGATCAGGATTAGAGGAAGTCTCATTAACAACCTGTGATATACAGAAAACACAACCCTGTTTGCTAAAAGCCAAGAGGACTTAAAATGCTTATTAATGAAGATCAAAGACACAGCCTTAAGTATGGGTTGCATCTCAGTGTAAAGGAAACAAAAAATCCTCACCATTGGATCAATAAATAACATCAAGATAAATGATGGAGAAAAGACTTAGTTTTCAAAGACTTAGTTTTCTCAGATCAACCATCAATACTCATGGAAGCAGCAGTCAGGAAATCAAACAATATATTGCATTGGGCAAATCTGCTGCACAAGACTTCTTTAAAGTGTTGATGAGCAAAGATTTCAGTCTGAGGACTAAAGTGCACCTGGCACAAACCATGGTATCTTTAAAAACCTCATATGTATGTGAAAGTTGTGTAGTGAATAAGGAAGACCATAGAAGAATTGATGCATTTGAGTTACGGTGTTGGAGGAGAACAGTGAAAGTACCATGGACTGCCAAAAGAACAAATGTGTTGGAAAAAATACAGCCAGAGTGCTCCTTGGAAGCCAGAATGGCCACAGTTTGTCTATCATACTTTGGACATATTGCCAGGAGGGACTAGTCACTGGAGAAAGATATCATGTTTGGTAAAGTGGAGGGTTGGAGAAAAAGAGGAAGATCCCCCAAAAGATGGACTGACAGGGTGGTAGCATCAATGGGATCAAACGTAGCAACAACTGTGAGGTTGGCCCAGGACCAGGTAGTGTTTCATTTAGTTGTGCATAGGGTCACTATGAGTTGGTACCAATTCGGTAGGACCTAACAATAGCACATATTGTGTTCTTACTGGAAACTCCATGGTGGGTAGTGGTTATGTGCCGTGGAGTCAGTTCCAACTTATAGTGACCCTGTACAGGGTTTCCAAGGCTGTAAATCTTTATGGGAGCAGAAAGCCTCATCTTTCTCCTGTGGAACAGCTGGTAGTTTTGAACTGCTGATGTTGAAGTTCGCAGCTTGATTTGTAACCACTATGCTATCAGAGCTCCTTGGAAGCTCCATAGGAGGGTCATTTTCCTTGAATTTATTCCAGAAATATTGTATCCCACATTTCAAGGCTCTTGGTTGCTCTACTTCAGGGGCCCCATCTCCTTCTTCTGACTTCCTTTAATGTTGTTGTTGTTGTTAAGTGCTGTCAAGTCGGTTCCGACCCATAGCTACCATGTATAGGGTTTTCAAGGAGCGACTGGTGAGCTTGAACCACTGACCTTGTAGTTCAAATGGCTTTGCAGTCTGATGCCTTTACTCACAGTGCCACACCAGGACTTCCTCTCATAGGCTCCCTGAAAATACACTGGCCCCATCCAGATAATATAGGATAATCGTCTTATCTGAAAACTATCACTAACTTCACTTATGTCCCTTCTGTCATGTTAGGTATTATATTCACAGATTCTGGGGTTTAGGTCATTGATGTCATTGCTATTAAATGACATATGGTTGGTTCTGACTCATAGTGACCCTGCATAAGTTTTCTTAGGAGTGGCTGGTGGGTTTGAACTGCCATCACATTCAAATCAACCTTGAGGTCTAGTGCTTTTCCTATAATGCCTCACCAGGACCTCAGGACATAGATACTTGGGGCATTATTTGGTTGCATCACAAGCTGTAGTAATAAAATTATTGCTACAGATTAGATTTGTTTTTAGCTGCTTTCAAGTCAGTTACCATGTAAACCAACCTCATGTGTGCAGAGTCGAGCTGCTCCATAGGGTTTCCAAGACTGTCACCTTTTGGAAGCAGATAACCAAATCATTGGTGCTACTGAGATGCCTACATAGTACATGCTGGTTAAGTGCTGACATAGAATTTTCATCGCAGTGACCCTACATGACAGAGCAGAACTGCTCATAGGATTTTCTAGGTTGTAATCTTTACAAGGACATAAGGTCAAGTCTTTCTCCATGGCGCTGCTGTTGCTGATGTTGTTGTTAAGCGCCATCAAGTCAATTCTGATGCACTAGGATTCTGCATAGGATTTCCATGGAGCAGCTGGTGACTGAACCACCACCCTTGTGCTTCTAACTGACCTTGTGGTCATTTCAGTTAGCTATGTGCTTAACCACTGTACCACTAGGATTCCTTACATATGAGATGTTAGATGTTACTGTTGTCGTTAAGTACTGCTATGGGTCAGTTCTGACTCATAGTGACTCTGCATATGGTTTTTAAGAATCGTGGAGTTGAACCACTAGCCTTGTGGTAAACAGTCCAGTGTTTATCCTATAGCTCCACACCAGGATTTCAATGACTCCATTATTGAACAAAATCAGAGTAACCTTCCAATAATGGCAATGTGAGTTCTCCAGTATTTTCTACAACCATATTTCACTAAATATTATTTCCATAACAATATTTTCTATAGTCATATTTCAGTAAATTTTCAAAAAGCTTATGGATAGAGTGAAACATTATAAAATCACAAATAATCTAGCTCTGTATTTATTGTAAGGAAAAACATCACATATTTGCACAGTAATTGAGAATCTCAAAGAAGCAAGAGGTTACAAAACAGGAAAAACTGTATGGGGCAGTTTTAAATATGTGTGAATTTGAAATGTGTGTTTATATGTATATCAATATACTATAAATTAGTATGTGTATACATATATATACACGTTGCTGCTGTTAAGTACTATGGAGTTGGTCCCAACTCATAGCAACCCTGTATAAGGATTTCTGAAGCAGTAAATCTTTGTAGAAGCAGATCTCGTTTAGTACCGTGGAGTCAGTTCCGACTCATAGTGACCCTGCACAGGGTTTCCGAGGCTGTAAACCTTTACAGGATCAGAAAGCCTCATCTTTCTCCCATGGAAGAGCTGGTAGTTTTAAACTGCTGACCATGAGGTTAGCAGCCCGATTCATATTCATAACCACTACACTACAAGAGCTCCTTGCAAGAGCAGATAGCCTTATCTTTTGCCCCGCAGAATGACTGGTGGGCTGAAACCATTCATTGACTTTGTGGTTCACAGTACATTGCTAATTGTACAGAGCCATTGCACTGCCATATGTTTTTGTTGTTGTTAAGTACCATGGAGTCGGTTCTGACTCATAGTGACCCTGCACAGGGTTTCCAAGTCTGCAAATCTTTACGGGAGCAGAAAACCTCATCCTTCTCCCATGGAACACCTGGTATTTTTGAATTGCTGACATTGAGGTTAGCAGCCCAATTTGTAACCACTATGCTACCAGAGCTCCTTATTGCACTCCCATATACACACACATATATACTAGAGTTAATTTAAAAAGTATTGCTATTAGGTTTGCAGTTTGTACATGCAGGGTTTATTCCAAAGAGTGTATTTACACATCTCTTTGATCAGTGGATGACTGAGACAAATTCTCTCAGTAATATTCTTGTTCTAATTTCCTTATTGTACCTTTCCCCAAAAATAAACTTTTTGTTTGTTTGTATGTTATGGAAGAAAATGATTTTTGGTCCAAACCAGCATCAAATTTTTTATAAAATTCAAGTGGCTATCTTTTGAAATTGTTGAAGCTTTTCTACAAGTTTATGGGAATATTGCCCCACATAAAGCAACAGTTTTCAGATGAATCAAGGATTTTAAGTAAGATCAGAAAGGCCTCAAAGATGAGCCAGGGGAGGGAAGACCACCAACCTTGACTAATGAAGAAACTGGCTGCAATCTGGAAAGTGGTGGAAGAAAAACATAGAATTACCATTTGATACAATAGCTACTGATGTTGCAATCTCACATGGTTTAACATTTTCAATTTAGGCAAATATGTTAGGCTCTGCAAATTTTAGGCTTAATGGGAGTCAAAAGCATTGCTTGAAGATCAATTAGCTCAAAGAGGAGATATTTCCCTTAATCTTTAAAGCATTATAGGAGCCAATAAAGATGATTTTATGGATTGAATCATAACTGAGGATGAATCTTGGATTTACCAGTATGATCCAGAAAGTAAGGTCCAATCATAACAGTGGTCTCAAGGGGATCTGTTTGGATACCTAAATTCAAGGTTGAGAGGTCGGTTCAGAAATTAATGGTGGCAGTTTCTCGGCATTCTACTGTAAATCTCGATAGATTTTCATGAAGCACATAGGGTAATCATCAGGACTTATGAAGAAGAAGCTTTAAGAAAATGGAAATAGGCCAGAAAAGCTGTACCAAGAAAAATGGTTTCCATCACCTCAGTGCATCTGTTCATTCTTCAATTGTAGCAAGGGATGTCTTATGAGAATTTCCTTGGGAACCTTTACCCCATTCACCCTACAGCCTTGATTTTGTCCCTTCAGACTTATTTTGTTCCCTAAACGCAAATAACATTTAATAAGAATATGATTTGAGTCCCTTGAGGATGCCAAAACTGTCTTCTTGATGTGGTATAAATCAAAGAGCATAGAATTCTGAATCCTGGGTTGTAGTTGTTGCGGTTAAGTGCGATCGAGTTAGTTCTAACTCACAGCAACCCTGTCTAGGGTTTCCAAGGAGAGGCCAATGTGTTTGAACCACCAACACAAAGTTGGTTCAAACCAACTTTGCAGTCCAGTACATTATCCTGCAGCGTTGTAGCAGGATTCCTAAATCCTGGGTTGTTGTTGTTGTTGTTGATGATGTTAAGTGCAATTGAGTCAGTTCTGACCCATAGCAGCCTGTATCTCTACAGTTTCCCAGAAGCAGCTGGTGAGCTTGTGGTTCAAACCAACTTTGCAGTCTAATGCATTAACCCATAGTACCACACCAGGACTCCTGGTTTAGAGAGATGGAAACATAACTTTCAGAAGTGTACAGACCTAGATGGAGGATATGTTGAAAAACAATGGCTTCACATTTCGTTATTTTGTTTAATAAATGTTTCTATGATTTTGTCTGCTTTTTGACTCATTCTCATACACACATAAATATGTATAGGAGAACATGTAATTATCCCACTTATATGTGGAAAAAGAACCATTATACATGGAAACTTAGCTTTTTTTTTCTCTCTCTCTTTCTCACTTTTGTTACTCTTAGAAGAATAGAATGCTTTCTAATGAACTTGAAAGTTAATCTTTTATTGTCCTACAAAATAGAGACACTTATTTTTACCTACTAATAATTTGACCTTGACTTTAATGGCCTATTATCTTCAAATGTGTGTGTATGTAAGAGCAAGACAGAGAGAGAGAGAAAATTTGTGAGAGTAGAGGCCAATTGCTTTGACCCAGAAAAGGGAGTTTTCACTTACTGGAAATTCTTTCATTATCAGGCAGAGGAATATGGGATTCCAGAATAGTAGGGGTCATAAGTTCTTACTTCCAGAACCTATGATCCCTGCTGTAGGCTACAGACTTTAGAAAAAAACAACAATCACTTACAGCTAAGTTGGTGGTACCCTGGACCCTATATTTCTAACTCTTAGGCTCACCAATGTTCATGCCCCAGGTGTAACATAAAAGCAGGAGAGGGACTTTAAACTTGAAGGGATCAGATATATAGGGACAGCGTACAACATAATTGAACTAAAGTATATTCCATTCCTCAATGCCTCGGCTCTGCATGAAGAAACAAGTTTCAGGGTGTACCCTGAGAAGAGTGAATTAAAAATTAACTCTTTGCCCTTGTGGTCTTAGAATTAAAATTAAGATAACTGAGAGAAAAATGTGATATTTCTTGCACGTGTGGTATATGATTTGAAATGTATGCCTACTATATAAGTTGAAGATAATTATCTAAAAATATAATGTAGTAAATGAAGTCAGTAGTTTTCTATGGAGTATCATAATTTTATGTTCTTCTCTATATCTTTTGTGTTTCTGATAACTTTGCTATGTAAGTGTATTTTAACAACAAAAACAACAAATTTAATGTTGCTATTTTCATTAAAATAAAATTTGTGCTTAATCTATGAGCCAAATAAAATTGAATGAACTTTGTTTCATTATCTTTTCCATAGAGAATAATTACAAAATGCTGTAGCCAAGGGTTGTTTTTTCTTTCTTTCGTTTCTTTTAATTGCACTATTTTTAAGAATTATTCACTCCTAAGTGGATATATGGACCCTATTAAATATTCTTTGATGAAATCATTTGCACATAATATTAAATTGTCAGCAAAAGTATATCATATTATTAATTAAATCATGAAAACCCTTATAATAAAATATGTATGGTTTTAAATTCAGTGAACCTGCCTCATATTTATACCCAACAAAGATGTAATTGCAGCATATTTATAAACATTGCATATGTCAGTTTGGTCAGTAAGAAAATTTTCTTGTGACCAAAGTGACATATGTTTTTATTCAATGGCATTTTATAATGAATAGATCAGAAATAATTCTCTATAGAAGTAAATAAATTATCACTTAACTTCAGAGGTTGTCTTTAGGCTTGTATTAATAATGAGCAAAGATGACCATGGGGGTTTTTCTTGCTTTGGGTATCCTGATTATATTATGATATCAAATGAAGTACATAATAGGAGAGCCATGAGATACCAAAATAGAACTCTCATAGTTTGCTTTCACTTTCATGTCAGTTTTGATGAATATGAACTAAAGTACGGAAGAGTTAAAATCTCCCAAGTCAGCTCATTCTTAAACTACTATATATTTCATGAACACTGATGAATACCAGGAATAAGATTATTACAAAAGCCATAAAAAAGAAAAGACAGTGAATTAGCATTTACTGAATGCTCACTATTTGCCAGGTACCATGTTTAGAGTTTTAAATTCCATACTGCATTTACTTTTCATAGCAACCCTATCAGCTATGCACCATTCTATGGGTGATGGAAGTGAGGCATAGTGAGTTTAGTAACTTCCAAGGCTTGAGACTAGTAAGTGGTAAAGGCAGAACTTTAACAAAATGTGTCTGGTTATAAAGTTTCCATTCGCACACAATATTCTATAAAATAGAAAGAATGAACACATTAGCTGGATGACTTTTTGGCGGCTAACCCTGAATAGTGAGTTAAATTAACTAACTGTACTGAGGTAGACAGTCTTTAAGGTAGCTCCCTACCTATTAATATTGATGACTCTATTAATGCCCTCTTCTAGCCAATAGTATATGGCAATTTTGAGGAAATGCCATTTCTGTGGTTAGATAATATGCTGACTTCCTTTTTCTAGAAGACTCTAATGCATTCTTGGCCTACAGTCTTTGATGAAGAAGTTCACTTGTCAAGAAAATGAGACTGTTCTCTGGTCAGTGGCCAACAAGAAACTGAACCTCAGTCCAACGGTGCTTGAAGAGCTGATTATGCCAACAACAGCATAAGTGAGCTTGGAAGTAGTTACTGCCCCCACTGCGTTTTTAGATGAAATCATAGTTCTGGCCAACATCTTAGCCTTGCGAGAAATACTGATGCAGAGAACCCATCTAAGCAGAGCTGGGGTTTCTGATTCACAGAAAGTGCGATATAAGTGTGTGTTGTTTTAAGTCACTAAATTTCAGATCGCTGATTACGTAGCAATAAACAACATATTTTCCCACAAAAACCCTCACCACTGGACAAATAAACAACATTCCTATCAACGGAGAAAAGACTGAAGTTGTCAAGGACTTCATTTTTCTTGGATCAACTATCAACACTCACGGAAGCAGCAGTCAAGAAATCAAATGACGTATTGTATTAGGCAAATCTGCTGCACAAGACATTTTGAAAGTGTTGAAGAGCAAAGATGCCAGCTTGAGGACTAAGGTGTACCTGACCCAAGCCTTATATGCATGTGAAAGCTGGACAGTGAATAAGGAAGACCGTACAAGAATTGATGCTTTTGAATTCTGGTGTTGGAGGAGAATACTGAAAGCGCCATAGACTGCCAAAAGAACCAATAGATCTGTTTTGGAAGAAGTGCAGCCAGAGTGCTCCTTGGAGACCAAGATGGCCAAACTTCGTCTCTTATACTTCATACATATTGTCAGAAGGGACCAGTCACTGGAGAAGGATATCATGTTTGGTTGGGTGGAGGGTCAGAGAAAATGAGTAAGACCCCCAATGAGATGGATTGGCCAAGTGGCAGCATCAATGGACTCAAGCGTGGCAACAGTAGTGAGATTGGCCCAGTGTTTTGTTCTGGTGTGCATAAGGTCGCTATGAGTTGATACCGACTCACTGGCACCTAACAACAACATACCATATTTGGGAATCCACAGTGTGGAGCTGTGGGTTCATGCACTGGACTGCAAAGCCGGTTTAACCACAAGGTTGGCAGTTCAAGTTGTTGTTATATGCCGTGGTGTCGGTTCCGACTCACAGAGACCCTGTTCAGGGTTTCTGAGGCTGTAAATCTTTACAGGAGCAGAAAGCCTCATCTTTCTCCTGCGGAACAGCTGGTAGTTTCAAACTGCTGACCTTGCGGTTTGCAGCCCAATTTGTAACCACACCGTTATCAGAGCTCCTTCCTGTTCCTAGGAAACCCTACATATAGCCGCTATGGGTCAGAATTGACTTGATGACACTTAACAATAACTGCATGCCTTATTTGGTCCTATAGACAAAGCAAAAGGAGACGGTGGATGGCACAAACTAGCTGAAAGTTTGGTGGTTTGAACTCACTCAGAGGCATCTCAGAAGACAGGCCTTGAAGTCCCTGTGGAGCAGACTTACTCTTCAGATATAGGGTCACTAGGAATCAGGATCAACTCAACAGCAATTAACAACAACAATAATACAGCAATTCACACAATTTCTTAAGCACAGAACACAGCTCATTAATGCTGAATGACAAAAAAAAAAAAGAAAAAAAAGAAAGAAAGAACAAAAGAGTAAATGGTCTTTAAGATCAATTTGAAATGTGAGACTTTCTTATTCCTACCACTTTATCACACTAAAATATATTTCAAATAAAATATTCTGAAATCAGTAAGTAAGTTCATTTTATATATAGAAATAGATATCATACCTTAAAAAGCTGGAGAAAAATAGAAAAAAAAAAAGAAGAAAAAATCACCTTAGTTACTGATTTCAGGATATACAAAAAAAAAACAAGTATTTAAGGAAAAAATCATCCAAATGTGAGTAGATCATTTGATAAAATTTGGCCATTGTAAATATTCAGGTATCCATCATGACAATCATGATAAAGAGCATTCCAATCCCCCCAAAAAAGTTTCAAGTCCCTTGGCCTTCAAATCCCTTCTCCAACTCAGTTCCTGGCAACCTGTGACCTATTTTCTCTCACTGCTGTTTTACATTTTGTATAATTTTAAATACGAAAGTCCTGGCTGGGCTCTGTAGAATGAGTGTAAGACCACAAGATGAATTTCAACAACAGGTTGGCAGTTCAAATTCACCAGTCACTCCTTGGCAACCCTATACTGCGTTTCTCTGGATTGGAACCAACTTGACAGCACTTAACAACAACATATATTGAAATACGGTTATATTGAAATACGGTTTTCAGTGTTTGACTTATATTGTAATTGCTCTTAGGTATAAAGGTATCAGACCGTAAAAGTATCTATTGTTGAATTTAGTATGTTTCCCTTTTCACTCATTAATTATATGAAGATCTATTCAATGAATTCAGTCTAGAAATGAGTGATTTTATCTATAGGAAAATAGTTACATATTTCCAATGGACAAATTCATGAATGCTCTTTAATGTGTAAACCTGCAGAAAGAACAATTCTAAAATTCTTCAAAGATCCTTAGAATTTTTCCAGAATTTTCTTTCTTTTGAGCACTGAATGAAAAATAAGAATTATTATTGTATTAGATTAAACTATTCTGCAAGGACCTTTCATCAGAATTTTTTTTTTTTTTTTTTAAGACTGAAAGAAGTAAAAGCTATCATGGAGCACAGAAGGGTTTTACATTTAAAGTTAGAACTTTTCTAGATTTTGCTACAACTTGGCTCTTTTAAATTGGTTCTTGCTGATTAAATTTTCAACTGAGACTCCATCAGCCTGCTTTCAAGGTCTGGTATCTCTCCTAGTTCCATGCAAAGGAAATGCAGTCATTCAATAAAATGCTAGAGAAATTTTGTTAGATGGAAGACATGTTTTTGAATGTAAGAGTTGCTGATGGATAGATGAACTCACTGAGAATGGCACAATGAAAGGATTAGAGGAAACTCAGGAGTAGTCACTATTATCTAGGAGTGTTTCTGGCAGCTAACTTCAGTTCCTGCAGTCTTTTGTTTCACAAATATTTATTGAATTCTCACAATGAGCTAGGCACTGTGTTAGCTAATCCAAAATGCCTCTTTACTTACAGTGTGAAAGAGACTAATAGTTACTAGCACAAATGCAGGAGTCAATTAAGCTGGGTAAGCTTTAATATGCCTACAGCACCAAAGCCCCACTTTAAGTTGTAAGTATCTAAATAAATCCCAAAGAGTTCCATGGCTCTCTAATTCAACTTGTCCATGCCCTATGGTAATCTTTGCTATTGAACAAGCACATTATGAGGTAAATAGTAGAGTGAACAGAACAGTAAGTTTGGGATCAGACAAACCCAGTTACAAACCCATAATGATGTAAAAGCATTGTGGTAATAGGAACAATAACCTTACTAACCTAACTTCTGGGATCAGTTTCTTCCAATGTTAACAGTGCTTAAGATACA
Organism: Chrysochloris asiatica; assembly: GCF_000296735.1. Classification (NCBI taxonomy): domain Eukaryota; kingdom Metazoa; phylum Chordata; class Mammalia; order Afrosoricida; family Chrysochloridae; genus Chrysochloris; species Chrysochloris asiatica. The sequence goes on from NW_006408549.1 coordinate 22,829,522, forward strand.
AGAGGGCTGATGTCCTCCCATGTAAACTATCACTCAATTCACAATAAAAAACATATATACGGGATCTTCAAACAAAATTGTGGGAGAATGGACTAAAAAGATAACAGAATTTTTCTACTTTTTGAAGCTTCCTCATATAACAATATGTGAAAAGGAGCTTTTCCCATTGCCTGAAACATTTCTGGTAAAACCCAAGAACAATAAGAGAAAGATAACAAAGTATTCTAAAAAGCAATGACTATGTATCTTTCCCAGGATTTGATAGGAAGCAGTCAAACTGACAGTTTCGATCAATATCTTTGAGCCACTGCATTAAGGAATAGCCAACATGGTAGTAAGAAATCATCCAAGAAAGGAAGTTTGAAGTTATTTTTTCCCCTACATATGTGTCCTACTCACACACACAATTGAAAGGGGGTTCAAGAGATCTAAAAGTAGGACTTTTTCTAAAAGTAATTTGTGTGACCTAGAGAGTACTGTTTCAATTCTGACTACAAGCTTGTTAAAATGCAGAAATGTGCAGAACAATCTCAGCATAACCACTGTGATGAGAAAATTCCAAGACATGTGGTATGTGTCCCCCAGGGTTTACAGGAATATGTGAACACTGAGATATTGCTCTGCTGCCTCCTAGGAAATTCAGAAGGCAGTATGATGTCTGCAGAAGTCTATGTGAGTAGGTAGCAACACAGGAAGCAGACGGGCAGAGCTATGCTCCATTACTTGACCCCTCATGGGCTCTGTGGATTCTGGGGAGAGTTAGCAATTGACTATCTTTATGGAATCCGTCTAAGAAGAACTACTTGTTACAATAAGGGGATACCAGCAGGAGGAGGTGGTGGGGACTGGCTGCTGGATGGCTGAGGCTAGGTGGTAGGTAATAAAAGTTGAACCCCAAGTGTGTGTCTTGTTAGGAAATTGTGTAATACTAAGGTTCCAAACAGCAGTGCTACCAGACTCTAAAGAGCTTACTATTACTAGTACGTGCCACAAGGTAGTCAGCTTTTGCTAGTAAGAGATACTAATGGGAGAGATAGACAAGAAAAATGAGTGTTGTTGTTGTTAAGTTGGTTTTGACTCACAGTGATCCAGTATAGGGTTTCAGAGGAGAGATTGGTGAGTTTGGACCACCAACCGTGTGGTTCAAATTGACTTGCAGTTCTGTGCTCATATTATAGCACTAAACCATGGTCCTAATATAGGTCTAGAGCTAGAAGCTATCAGACTGAACTGAGGGAAGAGGAGGACTTCAAACTTCTAATTGAAGTAAGGATAGCATGGCCACTTTAACAAGTAAAAATACGTTTTTACCTATTGAAATTACATTGCATTTATTATAACTGAAGTTCTTAAAAAACTGTGGGGTTTTAATTCACAATAAAACATTAAAAACAAAAACTATGGCTTTTGCACAACATACATCAAATGTTAGGGTCTTAAGATTTGATCACATGGTCAAATAATTAATGGAGAAAAAGTAAAAGTACTTTCTGCTTGAGTGGCTTTGAATTTAGGATTTTCAATAAAATCATTACATAAAGATTACAGATAATACATGTTAGGCGTTAACCATAGTACCTGGCTCACAGAATACAATTTTAATGAATATGAGTTATTGTTGTGTTGCCATTTTCTGGCACTGTTAGTTACCTAACTATGCATACATCACCTGTAAGTCACCACTAATCCTCCCAATAAATCTATGATAAGTAGCTATTATTATGTGAGCATTTATTTAATAGATGAAGTCAAAGAGAAAACAAAAATTTAAGAGGAGGTCTGTATCCTCAAAAGCTAAATCTAAGGAAACCAGAGTAATAAATTAACAGTAATAATAACTCAAAAAAAGGAGCCATTGTGACACAATAATTAGGGGCTCAGTTGCTAAACAAAACGTTGGAACCCACCCATGACTTCATGGAAGAAAAGAGTGAGCAATTTGCTTCTCTAAAAATTTAAGTATAGAAAATTTAGGGAGCATTCTGTTCTGCCATATATGATCTCTTTGAGTTAGAATTCATTTTCCAGTACACACAACAATGGCTTAAATAGAGGTTGGAAAAGATACAATCTGAGACCAACACAAACCATACTTAATGTTTTCTCAGAGGACCTGTCTTAAAATGTTAACCAGATAAACAAGAGGGACAATATTTACCAAACAGATTGTATGACAGTTTTAGACTAACTGATTGACAGGAAAAGAAGAAGCAAGAACATATAAGAGACGTAGGGTAAAATGATATAATGAAGCTCTTGCAAATCCTTGAGAATTGCCTTTGAAGAAAATGTAGACCTAAGGGATGAGTGTAAGCAAGAGACTTTCATGCAGGATTCATTACACAGTAGTACAGGGTCTAAGTTTGAAGCAATCTGTGAATTATCTGAACTTCAATATCCTCATCTATAATGCCTTCCAAAGTCCTCATTGTTAAAAAAAAATTAAGGTAACATCTACCATCGAGTTATTGAAAAATGCTAAATTACAATATTCTATAAAAGTCTTTTATAAAGAGCTCAAAACTAAAATCATTAGAGATAAATTTCTCCAATTTTGTTTTTCATCATAAATTAAAAATTTCTTCATAAAATAATAGTTCATTATATTGTCACCAATTGAACTTGATGCACGTTTGGCAGAGACCATAGATACTCTGAAGACTTTGGGTTAGATTTAAAACTTTCTATTTCTAAGAGGAATCTGAAGCAGAACGAGTAAAGATATTCATGATGAATAAGGGTAAAGGCTAATAATGGAGGCTTCACTTGAAATTCCCAGAGTGGTAATAATAATTACAGGTTTGAAACTTCTGGCAATCATAGAAAATTATCAAGAGTGGTGTTTTTGATTTTTCTCTATAAATCTGCAGTGACTTGGTGACTAACTCAAGTATAAGACATGAGCAGTTTTGACAGGATTCTTTTAAATGGATATTTGTACTTCTCTGTATAAGTGACAAGGGGGGAAAAAGACAAAGAAAAATGATCAGTTCTCAAATAAAATAAGGGATCTTGAGAAACAGTAGAATATTATTATGGAAAGAGTATGGTCCCTGAATCTTGCGATAAGGTCCTCACCAATTTCTCCTTTATATAAAACATGATGGAACTGGGCAGCAAAGTTAAATGAGTAGGATTAATCATCAAACTCAAGACCATAGATAAACAAACATACAAGGTACAGTGAATGGGATCTCTGAAATTTCTGTAACACCAAATACTGGCTTTAAGAGGTGCAGCTAGGAAAGATTAAAAATCATATTTTCAGGGCCTTCACTAATTTAGAAACTATTCATTCAATTTCTGATACAAAAAAGTCAATCATGAGTGGAGGACATAGGAGATTCCAAGAAAGGGGTAATTAGGAATGAAGACAGAAGTTGCAAATTGTTTGAGGCACCATCTGGCCGTTCCCCTCAGGACTCAGAAAGTTGGGGAACAGTCCTTTAGAATTGATAAATACAATATATGGATGGGTAATCAGAGTTTCAGCCCCTTTTGTTCTGAAATTTGCCCTTTGTATGAAGTGTGGCTCTATTAATAAGCACAGGATTGAGAATCATAAGGCCAACTGTTCAAGTCCATTAGCCGCTCTTTGGGATAAAGATAAAGCTTTCTGCTTCCGCAAAGATTTAATGCCTCACAAATCATATTACAGGGTCACTATGAATCAGAACTGACTTGATGGCACTTAATACAACAAGATTAGATGAGAATAAAAAGTATAATAATGAAATGTGCAAAGTATTGTAATGAAATGTACAAAGATCTTGAAAAACAAAAGGAAGAACACACGCAGCAGTTCACACGATGAACAAATTGAAGAAAAAAATCAGACCTCCACTTGCAATATTGAAAGATTCTCTGCGCAAGATACTGAATGATGCAGAAAGCATCAGAAGAATCTACAAGGAATACAGACACTGTTGCAAAAAGAAATGGTTGGAAGAGGTGGGGCTTGAGGGCGGCCATGGGGGAGGTGAAGCAAAGTTCGCCGGCAACAATACCACAGAATACCAGGCAAAGCAGAACCAGGGCAGAGCTCCAAAACTCGGAGACAACTAAGTACAAATATTTTAAAAGTTTGAAGGCTTATAGTTAGTGGAACTTGAAGTGGAAATAAGAAATCACGTACCTTTGAATCTGCCGGGCTTGGCGGCCTGGAGCCGACAACTTGGGCGAGACAAAACAGCAAGGCCAAGTGGGGGAGCAGACACACCACGGAAAAATGCCACGGAAACCTTGTAGTAAAGGTGGACAATTCATTTTGTCGGTTTTGCTTTGTTCTGATTTTTTTTTTTTCTTGGTATCTGTTCATTGACACCGCCCCCCACTGTTTGTGCAACTCCATTCTGGTGACTAGAGGGGTTGCCTGAGTAAGTGGACATCCCACACTCTCATCATTGGTGGGTTCTACCACGCATGCTCACAGATACTCTCAGCCCAAGAGCTGGCTCTGAACTGGTGTTTTTTTTTTTTTTTTAATACGAGAAAGGCCAGGACAGGAGTGTAGAGACAGAAAGAGAGTTTAAAAACAAAACAGGCCAAAAATTAAATTAAATCCTGAGGAACAGCATAACAACAAACAGTGACATCTTGAAATCTCTCAGGCAACTTTGAAGGCAAGAAGCTGAAGAGAGGATATTACTCATGCTCATATTAGGATACAGTTTTTTTTTTTTTTTTTTTTCTTCTCCTCTCACTCCTCTCCCTTTTTTACAATTATAAACTAGAGTATTCAGTCTAGTTTTGTTGTTGTTGTTGTTGTTTGGGGGGGGGTGGTTCTTGGTGTTTTTTTCCTGGTGCTGCTTTGCTGGTTTATGCTCCCCCGTCTACCTTTGGGGGACCCTTTCTCTCCTTATATTACCCAAGAAGAGACAGCAACTGCTGCCATATAGTCAAGATACAATAACATTCTATACAACACCAAAACCCAGGCAAGAACCAATACCAACTGAACTGCCATATACCAAGGAGGCAGACAACACCTGTGAAATTTACTCTGAGTTAAGCAATAAGAAGAGTGAAAAGGTAAACCCACATCCTGATCACATCTTCCTGGAAGCAATCAGAAAGCATAAAAAAATAACAAAACACATACTCAATTAAGTATTAAGGCCACAGATAAACACTAAATATGTCCCAGAAGCAAAAGCAGATGACCATATCTGCACATATCCAGAAACAAGATAAAATGTCTGAGACAAATGACCTATAGGTAGAACTGGACTACATTCTGGAAGGAGGTAAGGCCTTGGAAACGCATGAGAAGGAATTCAGAAAAATGATAATAAAATGTTTCAAAACACTTTACAATGGAGTTGAGAAAAATAAGGAAGAAGTCAAGAAAGTGATACAGAAACAATCAAATAAGATAGATACAGAATTGGAAACAATTCAAAACCTACAGAAAGAGGTCCAAACAATCAATAATAGAATATTAGAAATAGAAAATACTCCGAAAGGGCAAAGGAGTAGAATAGAAGAGACGGAAGGCAGAACCAGTGAGCTGGAAGACAAATCTCTCAATAACACTAAGGTAGAAGAGAAAACAGATAAAAGGATAAAAAAAAAAATCTGAAGAATGTCTAAGCTTCATGTTGGACAACATGAAGAGGAATAACTTGAGAATTATCAGCATTCCAGAACAAGAAAAAACACACACATCCACAAAGGAAACAGGTGAAGAACTGCCAGGAGAAAATTTCTCTAACATCCTGAAAAGTGAAAAGATAAACATTCAAGAGCTCAATGAACCCCAGGAGGTATAGACTCCCCAAAAGAAAATCACCGAGACATATAATCAAGCTCTCCAAAATCAAAGATAAGGAGACACTCCTGAAAGCAGATAAGAAAACAGAAGTGTTACATACGAAGGCAAGCAAGTCAGATTAAGCTCACATCTCTCAGCAGTAATCATGCAAGCAAAAAGGCACTGGAGAGACATATATAAAACCCTGAAAGAAAAAAAAAAAAACAAAAAAACCTACCAACCAAGAATCCTTTATCCAGCAAAGCTATTAATCAAATACAACAGTGTAATCAAAACATTCCAAGAAAAACAGAAACTAAGGGATTTTGCCAAAGCCAACCCTGTGCTACAAAACATCCTAAAGGGAGTTCTGTGGACTGAGAACCAACAAAAACAGACAACAATCAGAGACTGACATACGTGGCAGAACATTACAGAAATAAATCCACAGAAGGAAGAGTTGAGAACAGAACAAAACTATAAAACTATAAAAACAAACTCAGAGAATCTGGGAGATCAGTCTGTGATCAAAATAATTACAACATAAAAGATTCAGATAGTGAGAAGGTCA
>NW_006408549.1:22844735-22846037 GCF_000296735.1 Chrysochloris asiatica
TAATATGGCGCTTCCTCAGAAGGTTGGAAATAGAAATACCTTATGATCCAGCAATTCCTCTACTTGGTATTTACCCACAAGAAATATAAGCCATAACACGAGTAGATATATTCACACCATATGTTCATAGCAGCACTATTTACAATAGCACAAAAATGGAGACAGCCAAAGTGCCAATCAACTGAAGAATGGATAAATAAAATGTGGTACATATACACAATGGAATATTATGCTACCTTGAAGAATAACAAGGAAGCTGAAAGCTACCACATAACATGCAGGAACCCTGCAGACATTATGTTGAGTGAAATTTATCAGTCACAAAAGGGCCACTACTGTAAAAGACTAAGAAAAAGAACCCATACTAAAGGGAGGGGAAGGTGAAGTACAGGATAGGGAATAGACACAGGATAGTTTGGGTGCTAGGGAGGGGGACAATATACAAGAAGGGGGAGGGGAATGGAAGAACAAAGCAGATGGGAGAGCAATTAGACAGGTTTGCATGGGTTAGGTGGGACAGAGGTAAATAATGAAGTATGCACAACCTGGGAACAACAGGGCTCTGGGATACAGGGATTGAGACATAGTTGGGATTGGGGAAAAGGGGGAAACAGTGTTAAGATGCTTGGCTGTGTTTTGAATCTTGGTTTCCCTTGCATACCATTATACAATAGTCACTTGAGGGACAGAGAAAGAAATAGCCAGACATATCATCATAGAAAGCCTGTAAGTCCATCTTCTGCCTATAACTGATTGGATTACCTAAAATGGGGCTACAAAGTGCCCAGGAAAGGAGGCTTCCTGTGGAGCCTCTGAATTACATTAGACTATTGTTGGAATCCTGAACACCATCCAGAATCTTCAAAGGTGGGAAATTACCACCTGAAAGGACAAGTAAACCAACCTGGAGTAGCTAGAGAATGGAAGCTATGTCTTCAAAGAAAGACTTACAGGTAAAGTACAAAACAATAATGGCAGACCGACTAATTACTACAAGAATAAGCAAGTTGCTCACCCAGGAGACATCAAGGCAAGTGGTCGGGTCCCCTCAGAACAAACCCCCTTCCAAGACTAAAACTCAATGGGAATACACGCTCTGATTGGTGACCACGCTGGTCACTGATAAGGGGAAGTGAGGAAAAACAGTAATGAAGCTGCAAGCTAAGCCCTACAATGTTCAATACACTCCTGTGAACCCGGGTGGCGACCTGGTTGGCCAGCAGTGTGGCAAGACCTGGGGACTCTTGGGCCCAGAGTCAGTGACATAGCCACAGAGCACTAGAGTGGAGAGTGAAGCATCCA
>NW_006408549.1:22846497-22900346 GCF_000296735.1 Chrysochloris asiatica
CCAGAGGGCGTGGAGGAAGGTAAAATCTCCAGTGAGTAGTATCCAATCTATCTAGGCAGGATTGATGAAAGAAAATGTGGATAGGTTTCTTGTGATACAATAATGAATAATTGTTATCAGGACTGATTGTGAGGGTTGGAAATGTAATGATAGACGTTTTGTAGCAAGGAGGGGAGTGATTAACTTTGCAGTCTAGGAGAGGAGGTTCCTGGGATCATCAAGGGAGACGAGCGGAGAGCTGGACCCTACCCAGAGAAGCAGTGAGGCCAGAGATGGAGGCAGAGAAGATGACATGGAGAGATGGAGCAGCTGGGGACTTTAGACCCAGAGAGAGAGAAAGGCTGAGTTCTGGCAACTGGGTGGCAGGCTTGCAGTGTATATATACCCTTTGTTGGTTGATGATGCATGGAGGGGATTGTAACCATGACAACGAAATGATACACGATAGGATGAATTTAAAACTAATGTTCTCCCAAGTAAACTATCACATAATTCACAATAAAACATTAAAAAAGAAAAGGTTGATGTTCAACCATTTCAAGAGCCAGCATATGATCAAGAGTCAATGGTAATGAAGGGAGAAGTACCAAGATGTACTGAAGGGTCTGGCAAAGAACAAGGCTCATGCAATTGATGGAATGCAAATTGAAATCATTCAGCAAACTGATATAGTACTTCAAGCACTCACTCATTTATGCCTAGAAATTTGGAAGATAGCTTCCTGGACAACTGATTGGAAGAGAGGCAGATGTGTGCCCATTCCAAAGAGAGGTGTCCCATTGGAATACAGAAATAAATAGACAATAGCATTAAAATCACATGCAAGTAAACTTTTGCTAAAAATAATTTTTAAATGACTGCAACTGTACATTACAGGGAACTGCCAGAGGTTCAAGCTGGATTCAGAAGAGAATGTAGAATGAAAGCTGATGTCAGATAGATCTTGGCTGAAAGCAGAGAATACCAGAAAAATGCTTACTATGTAAAAGGCTTTTGACTGTGTTAAGCATGACAAGCTACGGACAATTTTGACGAGAATGAATTTTCATGAACATTTGATTGTGCTTATGAAGAACCTGTATTTAGACTATGAAGCAGTCATTAGAAAAGAACATGCGGATACTAAAGGGTTTAAAATCAGGAAAGGTGTGCACCAGGTTTGTATTCCTTCACCATACTTATTCAATCTGTATGCTGTGCAAATAATCTGAAAAACTGGATTATGTGAAGAAGAATATGACATCAGGAGTGGAGAAAGTCTCATTAACAACCTTCAATATGCAGATAATGCAACGTTGCTTGCTGAAAGTGAAGAGGACTTAAATATTTACCAATGAAGATCAAAGATGACACCGTTTGGTATGGGGTGCACCTCAGTGTAATGAAAACAAAAATTCTCACCATTGTACCAGTATAAAATAATGATAAATGGAGAAAAGATTGAAGTTGTCAAATACTTCATTTTACTTGAATCTAAATTCAGTATTTATGGAAACAGCCGTCAAGAAACCAAATGATCTGCTACTGTCACAACTATAAAGGTAGAAGTTTTGTAATATAAAGGGGAGAATATTTATTTACCTTACCCACTACATTTCTGTCAGTTTGTCGTACTGTGGTGGCTTATGAGTTGCTATGATTTTGAAAGCTGTGCCACCAGTATTTTAAATACCAGCAGGTTTACCCATAGTGGACAGGTTTCAGATGAGCTTCCAGATGAAGAAAGAGTAATGAACTAATTCTGAATATTTAGTCACTGAAAAAGTTATGAATAGCTGAGAAATACTGTCAGATACAGTGCTGGAAAATGAGCCCCTCAGGCTGCAAATCACTCAAAATGCAACTGGGGAAGAGCTGCCTCCTCAAAGTAGAGTTGACTATGATGGGAGACAAGCCCACGGGACTTTCCTTTGCTGATGGAGCACAACTCAAAATGAAGAGAAACAGCTGTAAACATCCACTGAAAATCAGAACATGGAATCTATGAAATATGAATCTGAGAAAATGTGTGCATTCCAAAGAGAGGTAACCCAACAGAATGCAGAAATCATCGGACAATATCTTTGATATCCCATGCAAGTACAGTTTTGCTAAAGGTAATGTAATACAGAAATGGCTACAATCATACAGTGACAGAGAACTTCCAGAAATTCAAGTCGGATTCAGAAGAAGCCATGGAACGAGGGATATTATTGCTGATGTCCAATGGATCTTGGCTCAAAGCAGAGAATATCAGAAAGATGTTTACATGTGCTTTATTGACTACGCAAAGGCTTTCGATTGTGTGGATCATGACAAACTATAGTCAACACTGTGAAGTATGAGTATTCCAGAACACTTAATTGTGCTCATGAGGAATCTGTACCTGGACCAAGAAGCAGTTGTCCAAACAGAACATGGGAACACTGAATGGTTCAAAATTTTAAAAGGTGTGTGACAAGGTTGTATTCTTTCACCATACTTATTCAACCTGTATGCTGAGCAAATAATCTGAGAAGCTGGGTTATATGAAGAAAACTGTGACATCAGGATTGGAGGAAGACTCATTAACAACCTGTGATATGCAGATGATACAACCTTGCTTGCTGAAAGTGACGAGAGCTTAAAACATTTACTGATAAAGATCAAAGAGCACAGCCTTTGGTATGGATTACTTCTCAATGTAAATAAAACAAAAATCCTCACAACTGGACCAATAAACAACATTCTTATCAATGAAGAAAAGACTGAAGTTGTCAAGGACTTCATTCTTCTTGGATCAACTATCAACACTCACAGAAGCAGCAGTCAAGAAATCAAACGATGTATTTTATTAGGCAAATGTGCTGCACAAGAACTTCCGAAAGTGTTGAAGAGCAAAGATGTCAGCTTGAGTACTAAGGTGCACCTTACCCAAGCCATGGTATTTTCAATACTCTCATATGCATGTGAAAGCTGGACAGTGAATAAGGCAGACTGTAGAAGAATTGATGCATCTGAATTATGGTGTTGGAGGAGAATATTGAAAGTGCCATGGGCTACCAAAAGAACCAATAGATCCATTTTGGAAGAAGTGTAGCCAGAGTGCTCGTTGGAGACCAAGATGGCCAAACTTTGTCTCTCCTAATTTGGACATATTGTTAGGAGGGACCAGTCACTGGAGAAGGATATCATGATATTTGGTAAGGTGGAGGATCAAAGAAAAAGAAGAATACCTCCAAAGAGATGGATTGGCCAAGTGGCTGCATTGATGGACTCAAGCGTGGCAACAATAGTGAGGTTGGCCCAGGATCGGGCAGTGTTTCATTCTGCTGTGCATAAGGTCACTATGGGTAGGTACCGACTCTATAGCAATTAACAACAACAACAACAACAATTGTCTTATACCCCAGTAACAGAGGACCCTAGAACCATCAAGGGAGAAGAGCACAAGTGGAAAGTGGGACCCTATCCAGAGAAGCAGTGATACCAGAGATGGAGACAAAGATGAGGACATGGAGAAATAGAGCACCTGAGGACTCTAGACTCATGGAAAGAGAAAGGCTGTGTGCTGGTAGCCAGGTGCTAGCAGCTGGGAGGCAGGCTTGTAGGATGTGACCTTTGGTCGTTTCAATGATTATTTATTCCTGAGTGTTTTTGTGTACATTCCAAAAACAAAAACAGAGGGAATAGAAGGAAATACTGTTGAATGGTGATGCATGGAGGAGACTGCAATCATTGCAATGAAACAGTAAGTGTAAAACTGATGTTCTCCCATGTAAACTATCACTCAATACATAATAAAAACTTTTTAAAAATACCAAATGATGGAAGTGGCAGCAAGATGACAGATTAGAGAGATAGGCTTTATGGACCCTCTAAAACAAAGATATGGATAACCAAGTGAAACAGATGCTGATGACAGTCCTGAAACTCTGAGTTTCAGATGAAGGGACACAGAAATGGACTGAATGCCTACTAGGAGACTTAGCTGAGTAGACATGGCAAAAAGAGGAGAAATTGGTGATAGAGTTGGCAACCTGAAGGGCATAGCCTTCTTGATTTAATGTGAGCAGTGTCAGACATAAGAAAAATTATCAGCATTGCAGAAACATATCTGTGGCTGGAAGAGACAAAGGTGTGATTTTTTTCTTGTTCCCTACATTCCCCAGGTGACCAGAGGTGAAGCTGGTCCCCATCTGTGTAGACCTCCAGGCAAGCTCCCATTCTTCCTCTGGTTGTTGTTACATGGAGGTGAGCTCTGTGGTTGTGGGTTCCATTTAAGGAGAGGGAAGCGGTTCACATTGACCCTGTTCAGTCAGGCCATGCTACAGATCTGCAAAATTGGCTCTGACTAGACCTGGGCAAGCCCTAACTAGGAGAAGCAGCTGAACAGGCAAGTGGGGGAGAGAAAAAGCAAAGCAAACCAAAAAACACAGAGAAAAACTCACTTATCTGTGCCAGCTGCACTGTGGTCATCTTGAAGTTTCATGAATGAATTTGAAGGCAAAAGGCAACAGGACATAGGTGGCAGAGAGGTATATTGCTCATTGGTGTACAGAAAGGGGCAAATAGTCTTTTTTCTTTTCTTCTTATACAACACATTACCCTGGTGATTAGATGTGTAGCTGGCCCACCAACTGTGTACACTCCCAGAGAATCTCTTGCTCTATGGGCTGTCAAAGTCCCTTCAAAGTATGTGTGGAGCACCAGCCCTGGCATCTGGAATCAGGTGTGGGCTGTTCTGCATCTACAGAGTTGTTTCTTGTCAGCCATGAACTAGAGGGGCCTTTTATTTTTGGCTCGCCTCTGGGACATGAGTACCCTGATACTCCAGCTGCTTTGTGCTCTACTCTAACTACTTCCAGATTGGGTGCCAAGAACAGACAATATCTAGGACCTGCAGGAACTCCATCTAGGGTTGAGTGTTGCCATCTCATCCCTTATCCAGCCTCAAGGTGAGGTCTGTGGTCCGTGGCTTGCAAGAGATCCCAGCATTCTCTCCTTTGTTGTTCTGGCACCTGCCCTGTTTTTTGTTTTGTTTTGTTTTGAATTCCTTTAGTTGTTTTTGCTTCTTTATTCTTTCTCCCTTGCTTTTATCCCTCTTGTTTTCTCTCCTTTGTATCTTCCCTTTCATTTATTTTCTGCTTCTGTTGCTCAACTACAACTCTTCTTTTCTTTCATCTTTTTCTTTTTAAATCCTTATTTATTTATTTAACTACTCTCTGGCCTGTTTTCTTTTTCATTCATTCATCTTCCTAAGTGTGTTTAGATCTGTTTCTTTCTTTTTTTCTCTTTTTATTATTTTATTTTCCTCCCCATCTTTTCTCTGTTTAGTTTTGTATTCTTTTGCTAACTGTTGCCTGCTTTTTTCTTTTTTTCTCTACTAGCTTCTTTTTTTCTCTGTTGTTTGTTGATATGTGTTTATTTTCTTCTCTCTTGTGTGTGTTTCATTTTCTTGCCTCACCCAACAAGATACAGCAGCTGTACCCATAGAGCCCAGCCACAACCATATCTTTTACATCCTCACCCATTGGGCAAAAGCCAATACTAGCTGCTATACACTGGACTAACGGCAACAACCAACATCAGCTAAATCCATCTTAACCTGAACTGCAGAAACCAAAAGGCAGTTGGTGAGTACCTAACACTATGCTAACAAACAATCATCAACTTAATAAAAATAAAACAACATCACAATGTCTTAAAAGCAGCAAACAATTTCTGCTCACAAGAAGAAGCAAGAAAGACTGGCTCAAACAAGTGACCAAAAGGCAAAGTTAAAAAGCATTTTTAAGGAAAAAGTCATTGGAACAACCCAAAAAAGATTTCAAAAGAATGACATTTAGGTACATCCAAATGATTGAGAGAAAGATTAAAGGGAAATACGGAAGAATTCATGAAAGTACTACAAGTACAACCAAACAAAATAGATAAAGAATCAAAGACAACCCAACCTGCAAATCGAAATCCAGTAGATAAGTAATAAGATTTCAAAAATAGACAATACAATACAATGAAAGGATAAAATAGTAAGTTTGAATGCATGGAAGCCCTTATTAGTGATCTTGAAGACAAATCTCTCAATACTAGTAAACTAGAAGTGCGATCAGAAAATAAAAGGAAAAAAATCTGAAGGAAGTCTAACATTCATGTGGAACAACATGAAGAGTAATTAACTTTTTGGGTAACTGGAATTCCAGAACAGGAAGAGACAAGGAAAATGACCGTTGAAGTGCTGTTGGAAGGAAATTTAACTAACATCATGAAAGATAAGAAGATATCCTTCCAGAAGTTGAACTAACCTCAAACAGGATACACTCCAAAAGAAAACAACCAAGACATATCATAATCAAACTCTTCAAAATCAAAAACAAAGAAGAATCCTGAAAGCAGCTCAGGAAAAATAAAAAGTGGTGCTGTGGGTTAATGTGCCAGACTGCAAAGCCGTTTGAACTGCAAAGTCTGCAGTTCAAGCTCACCAGCTGCTCCTTGGAAACCCTACACAGGGTCGCAATGGATCAGAATTGACTCGACAGCACTTAACAACAACAAATAAAGGATAACCAATAAATTAAGCTCTGATTTATCAGCAGAAACTATGCAAGCTAGAAGGCAATGGGAAGATATATAGAAAATTCTGAAAGAAAAAGTTGCAAACCAAGATTCATATACCCAGAAAAACTGTTCTACAAATACAGTGAAATGAAATTGTTTCCAGATAAACAGAAATTAAATCAATTTGTAAAAACTAGACTAACTTTACAAAAAATACTAAAGGAAGTCCTTTGAACTGAGAACCACCACAGCAGACAACAACTGGATATGGACTTACATGCCAACATGAACCAGAATTGAATCCCAATATATAAATATCCAAAGTAAATTAAATGTATATGTCTGAAAATAGGGAATCAGAGATATCAATTTCTAATCAGACAATAACAAATTAAAAAGATGGAAAAGTAGAGTTACAGAATTTCAAAATGGTGAGGGAGTCAAGTCGCTTTTAAGATAAAACTGACTTTTGAACTAGGTAAGAAATTAATAAGTTACAGGGAAATCCCTAAGAAAATTAATACACCTGTATGTCAAATCAAGAAAAGAGAAAACCATGAAGATTTTGTGAACATTAAAACAATAGCAGCAGTGAAAAAACTGACAAGAAATTCACAAAGAAAATAAACTCAGCACAGAAAAATAAGTAGAACAAAGAACACAGCAGCACCACAAAAAAATGCACAGCAAAATGACTGCAAACAATTCATACCTGTTAATATTTCATTGACTATTAATGGATTAAATACACCAGTCAAATGACAGAAAGTATCAGAATAGATAAGAAAACAGGGTCCTTCAATATGCTGTTTAGAAGACACACCTTACACAAAGACAAAGATGGATTAAAAACCAAAGGATGGAAAATAAACCAAGCTAACAGCAATCAAAAGTGAGCAAAAGTGACATTAACCTCTAATAAAATAGACGTTAAATAAAAACCACCATAAGAGGCAAGAAAGACATTATCTCATGATTAAAAAGTCAATTGAACAAAGGACATAACCACAATAAATATCTCTGCTCCCAATGAAAGCGCCTCAAAATACATAAATCAAACTCTACAATAATAGTTGGAGATTTTAATACACCACTTTTGATAAAGGATAGAACAACTAGAATGAAACTCTACAAAGACAAAGAAGAACTAAACAGCACCATCAACCAACTTGACCTCAGATATTTATACAGAGTACCTGAACCATCAACAATACAGTACATATTCTTCTCCAGTGCACATGGGACATTCTCCAGAATAAATCATATAGTAGGCCACAAAGCAAGCCTTAATAAATTTAAAAACATTGAAATACTTGCACTGCATCTTTTCAGATCACAATGCTATAAAATTATAAATCAACAATAGGAAGATCAAGGAAACACAATCAAATACGTGGAAATTGATTAATATCCCATTTAAAAGCTACTGGGTAATAGAACAAATTTTAAAAAAAATGAAACAAATAACTCCTTGACTCAAATGAGAACAAAACACAACATACCAAAGTCTTTGGCGCACAGTAAAAACAGTGCTTAGAAGAAAATGTATAGCAATAAATGTACACATCTAAATAGGAAAAAAAAAGAACCAAATCAACACATTGACACATCTCCAACAATTAGAAAAAGACAAGCTAAGTAAACCTATAGTCACCAAAAAAGAAATAATCCAGATTAGAGCATAAATAAATTAGTTAGAAAACTGAAAGACAATAGAATCAATAAGACAAAAAGTTGGTTCTTTGAAAAATTAACAAAATTGATTACTAAAATGTGTAGTATCTTGATGTTTTTAAATTTATTAAGGCTTGCTTTGTGGCCTAATATATGGTCTACTCTGGAGAATGCTCTATCTATGTGTACTGGCAAATCTTACAAAAGAAAAGGAGAAGATTCAAATAACACACATAAGAAATTATATGGGTGACGTCACAACAGAATCAATGAAAATATAGAGGATAATAATAGAAGACTAGGAAGAATTGTACTCCAATAAATTTTTTAATCTACAAGAAATGGATACACTTTTAGAAATACAATGTTGAAAATCAACGATGTATCTGGGAAATACCTCATAAGTGGATGAATCAGAAGAGAATTACACTGAGTAAATTAAGTTAATCGTGAAAAGTCAAATACTGTTATGAGACCACCATTGTAAAAACTCAAAAAAAGTTTTATATTAAAACAAATATTCTTTGACGGTTACCAGGTCTATGAGAGGAGGGAGAATAATTTACTGACTAGAGGGTAGACACATTTTAACTCTGGTGATGTAGAGGGCAATATACAAGAAGAGGGAAATTGGTAGAACAATGATGAAGATAGATGAAAACACAGGGAGGTATGCAAGGCCTAAAAGGGGTAGAGGTAAATAGTGGCATATACACAACCTTGGAACAACAGTGCTCTGTGTGTAGATACATGGAGACACAGGTTGAACAAGTAAGGGAGTAAATGTGGAAAAAATCTATATATCCCACAAATATATGAGTTTGAAAGAGGATATTTGAACATGGCTAACCACAGGGAGGAAGTGGGACAACTGTTGTTGTATGGAGGGAATTGTAATCATTGAGATGAAATAAAGTATATGAATTGCTGAACGTAAAACTAATGATACTGTCTGTAAACTTTCACTCAATTCACAGTTAAAAAACAGAAGAAATCAAACAACATATTGCATTAAGTAAGGGGTCTTTTGCAGCAGATTCCCCCTGCACAATACATCATTTGATTTCTTTCCTGGAGCTTTCATGGATAGTGATTGTGATCCAAGTAAAAGGAGATCCTCCACAACTTCAAAATTTACTATCAGTTATTAACTATAATTTTGTTTTTGTTGTTAGATATCATCGAGTTGGTACTGACTCATAGTGACCTTATACACAGCAGAACGAAACACTGCCCAATCCTGGGCCAACCTCACTACTGTTGCCACACTTGAGTCCATCAATGCTGCCACTTGGCCAATTCATCTCATTTGGGGTCTTCCTCTTTTTCTCTGACCCTCCACCTTACCAAACATGATATCCTTCTCTAGCGACTGGTCCCTCCTGACAATATGTCTGAAGTATGAGAGATGAAGTTTGGCCATCTTGGTCTCCAAGGAACACTCTGGCTGTACTTCTTCCATAATTTTAAGCCCCTCTAAATAAGTTGGCTGGGCCTAATTATCTTCTTAAACGTTCAATGTTCCTATTTCTAGACCAGACCTGCAACACCGAGTAGACCAAACAGGTAAGGCTTTTCAGAAAATTTGAACTGACTGCGGCAAAAGATAAAGTCAAGAAAAAGGAAATCTGGACTGAGAGGTGAGTTTTTATGTGATAACTTCGTAGGATGAAATAATTTCATTGCACCCATGTAATACAGGGCACAGCAGCTATAAAATGAAAGTGATATGAAAACCCTCAGAAGTATAATGGTCCTTGAAATGTGTATTAGTCTTCATCCAGAGTTCAAAGAATATCTATAATAGAAACAATATTATGCTTTCATGAAAATGTATTTGTCATTGATTAAAACAGAATCCTATGATAAAAATCTTGTGGGACATGCTCTACAGGAATTACAAGAGTGACATGATAGATGAAAATTGAAAATTGTTTCAGGTTCATACAGAGGGCACTGTATAATCATAATGATGATAGCTTGCATTTGTAAAGGATTTAACTTTTCAAAGTGTTTCCACACCCATCGTCTCCTCTGATCCTTACAGCAACCCTAAGAGCTAGGTAGGGAAGAATTATTATCCCTATTTTAAAGGAAAGGAAACTTTATATCTTTCTTGAATAGGAAATTTTATACTTTGAATGATCATATATAATTTCACTCTTGATATCTGGATTTAGCCAACAGAAGTGCAACTTTTTTTTTTTTTCCAAAAAACAACAACATTATTTTAATGAGAGTTAGTTAAGACTAACTATATGGATAACATGAACATTTCCAAGAAGACACAGGCACAATTTAAGAAAACAAATTAACAGTGTCTGAATGTATATGTACAATTGATATAGTATGTGAGTCAAGGAAAGTAGTCTACATTACAGTTAAAATTTCTTCCTCTAATATAAGCATTCATATAACATTCCTTATGATATTTTCATTTAACTCTCTAGTTATCATTTCAATTTCATGGACCAGAAACTAACCTTCATCCTTCAGTTTTACTTTCTCTCTCTAGAAAATCTCAACTCATTTCTTTGCTCAGATTTGACAACCTGCCTTCAGTTAGATCCTCTCTTCATTTCTATATCTGAAATCAATCATTCCTTTCATTCCTGTTGAACCTATGCTAATCCAGGTCTTTACTACCTCAATTCCACACTGGAGATCAGTTTATCTGTTTTCTTTCTACCTTATTTACTACAATACAGTATCAGCTTATTCTTGTTTTTACAAACTTACGTCCTTATTTTACATTACATTCCTTTGTGTGTTTGTGTGTTAAGGTAAAAACCACTTTTCTGGCCTTTCAGACTCTTTTATTATATAGATGCAATGATGTCCTATTTTCAAGCACCCTCTTTGCTTTTTAAATGAGCTTAGGTTTTCCTAGCCCACCCAAAATATTTCACGGACTTTTCTTCATCCAGCCTTCAAAGTCTTGCTTCCCTTGTATGGTGAGTGCAATATTACCATTAGTTCCAAATGTTACTCATTTATTATCTGTATGATTCTGATTCTCTGTAGATGCACCCCTTTGATTCCTACATGATTGATACTCTGTGATATTCATGTAGGATCTTAATTATATAATGTCTCATACTGACGTATTGATCTGTAGCTTCAGTTATAATGAAGGCTTTCGCAGCCAGCCACATGTTCTAGTATTCATTCTGACTCCTTCAGCTACCAGAGTGATGAGGCCATATGAAGGGTTACTTAAGCATATTCAAAAAAGATCAAATAAAAGTGCTTGAAACAATGCATTCATCTTGTCAATTGGTATTATATATTAGGTGGTGGAATTTAATGGTAAATAAGATAAACCTGCTACTTACCATCATTGCATTTATGGTCTATTACTATGGAGAAAACAAACAAATTAATAAACACTCCCAACTGGTAATTATAAATATCCATCATATATAAACTCACAGAGAATTAAGGTAAAAGATATAAACATCTTGATTATTAAAGAAGCTAATATATGAAGTAACCTCTTCTGTTTCATAAAGCATAGGATTAATAGTCTTGTTTTCATATGGCAGGGCAAGGACCACAAATGACTCAACAATAAATGAAATGTGAAGAACAGTGAAACATTTGGCATTTCAGATTGGCAGCTAGAAGCAAGATGATATAATTATAATGCAATGCTATATATTTTATATTCATCACTTTACCCTTAAAAGATTTTATGTTGAAATCAAAATGTATAATTACAATTATCCTAATAGCATATAAGTAGTTTGAAGAACTTTAAATTTTTGGTTATTCAGCAATGGACAAATAAATTATGTTAATTCCTCAAATGTATACAAAAATATTGAATTTAACTTACAAATATTTGATAAACCAAGCCATCTTAAAATAATCTGACTAGCTGATGCATTTTCATTATGCATTAATACATATTATGTACATATTCTTGTAAGGTTAAAATTTACTTGGAAATGTCAAACCATGGATTAAAGGGAACAAAGACAACCTCATGAATGAATATTTCAAAAGTGGCATATGTAAGTGGTAAGGAGCTCTGATAGCATAGTGGGTTATGTGTTAGATGCTAGCCACAAGGTCAGTAATTCAAATCTACCAGCCACTTTGTGGAAGAAAGATAAAACATTCTGCTTTTGCAAAGATTTAAAGCCTCAAAAACCCTATACAACATCTCTATGGGTCAGACCCTACTCCATGGCGCACAGCCATCATCAATACCATCATATGTAATTCATATTTAAAACAACTTTTAATCTCACTACAGTATTTTTTCATAGTCTAATGTTGGAGCCCTGATGTGATGCTGTATGATAAGCACTCAACCAGAAAGCCGGCAGTTCAAACTCACTAGCTGCTCCTCAAAACCCCTATACGGGGTCGCTGTGTGTCAAAACTGACTTGACAGCACTTAACAACAATAAAAAAATTAATGTTGGTAGTAATATAGATCAAATTGTAGCCCAAACGTAAATATTTTAGCAAGCACATGCTGTTTTTTTGACATAGTTCTAGATGACTTTCTGAAACATAATAAAAATAAAAAGAATAAAAACATCTCCAATGGAAAAACATGAATTTTTAACATTAATTTGATCATATAACTTATTAAGAATTTAGACTTATTCTAAAAAACATGTTAGACTTAGATTATATTTCCAATTATCAATAAAACCAACAAACTTTTGCTCGACTGTTTCAAAGATAATTTGTATTTTCCCTATGCAGATTCATTGGTAACTAAAAGGGAGTTTAGCAAGAACAACAACAAAGCAAATTTAAAATATGGTAATTAGATATGTGAGAAAAACGAAAACCAAAATATAGCATCACAGAAACTATGGGAGAAAAGCTGAATGGGAACGGGAGGAATAGTGGGAGTACACCCACAAATACACAAGAGTTAGAAAAAGGATCTGTGTACATGGAATTTAAATTTCTTGCAAATGCAACTGAATGTGGTAGAGGTTACGGTGGGGAAAATGATATAAAACTTGTTAGATATTATCAAACATATCAAGGCAATGAGTTGCTGGGCTCTGGGGTTCAGAACCATAGTCTCAGAAGACACCATGATCAGCTGGCATAACACAGTCCACAAAGACAATGTTCTGCATTCTATTTTGGTAAGTAACATTGGGTATCTTAAAGCTCATGGAAACTGTCTAGAGTGCAGCTGTTGGTCTCTCCATATTCAGAAGAAAAAAGAGTGATAAGAATTGAAGTGGCTTGGCATCAATTAGTCCAATAGACAAATAGAACATGTAAGCATCAGTCTCCATGACTCTGAGACAAGAACTAAACGATGCCTGGCTACCACTACCAACTGCTCTGAAATGGATCACATTAGAAGGTCCTGCATAGAGTGGGAGAGAACATGAAACAAAACTCAAAATTATTTTAAAAAATAAATGACCAGAGAACAAGCAAGATGGTGGATCGGGTGGAAGTGCAGTGAAGAGCTCCATCAGCAACAACAGAGAATACCAGACCAAACAGACTCAGGGGATGGTGGTAGAACTCTGAACCACATACAAAGGAATATTTAGAAGGTTGGAAGGCTTACAGCTAGAGGAATTTGTAGCAGAATCATGAAATCCATTACTTTCTAATTCAAGATGCTTAGCTGCTCCCAGAGCCGCCATCTTGGGCAAGACCAAGCTGGGGAAGTATCAGAGCAGCCACGGATCCCTGACAGAACCACAGAGATAAAGGTGTGGACGTTCTTTTTTTTTTTTTTTGTATCAGTTCATTGGCCTCTTGCTGTCTGTGCACTTCAATTATGGTGATTAGAAGGGGTGCATGAGAGAGTGGACACCCCACCTCAACCTCCTGGAGGGTTCTATTATGTATGCACACAGATGTCCTAAAATTTAAAGAGATAGTTTCCACTTAAAACCAAACAGTCACAGCCAGCCCTGAACTGTTTATAACTAGAAAAAAGGTCTGAATGGGGATTGTGGAGTGGGACAGGCAGACTAAAAAGTAAAGAGGCCAAAAATTAAATCCTGAGTTAGGTCACAATGACCAACAATGGCATCTTGAAATTTTTCAGGAAGAAGAGTGAAAAGGGAAGCTCAACTCCTGATCACATCTACCTGGAGGCAATCAGAAAGCATAAAAAATACCTAAATACACACCCATCTAAGAATTAAAGGCCACAGATAACTCTTGAATATGCTCAACAAACAGAAGCAGATGACCATATCAGCACATGTCTAGAAATGAGATAAAGTGACTGAGGCAAATGAGCTAGAAGTAGACCTACACTCCATATTGGAAGATGGGCAGGCTTTGGAAATGCCTGAGAAGGAATTCAGAAAAATGATTATATAATGTATCAAAACACTATACAATAGAGTTGAGAAAAATAATGAAGAAGTCAGGAAAGCACTACAGGAAAAATCAAATAAGATAGATACAGCATTGGAAACAACTTAAAACCTACAGAAAGAGGTCAAAATGATTAATAATAGAATATCAGAAATGGACAATACACTGAAAGGGCAAAAGAGTAGAACTGAAGAGATAGAAGCCAGAACTAGGGAGCTAGAAGATAAATCTCTCAACACTACTAAGATAGAAGAGCAAACACAAAAAAGGATGAAAAAATCTGAAGAAGGCCTAAGATTCATGTTGGACAATATGAAGAGGAATAACTTAAGAATTATCGGCATTCCTGAACAGAAACGATCACACAAGTCCACAGAGGAGCTAGTTGAAGAGCTTCTGGAAGAAAAGTTCCCTAACATCCTGAAAAACAAAAAGATAAGCATTCAAGAATCTCAATGAACCCCAGGAAGGAAAGACCCTAAAAGACAATCACCAAGACATATAATAATCAAGCTCTCGAAAATCAAAGTAAGGACAGAATCCTGAAAGCATCTAGGGATAAAAGAAGTGTAACATACAAAGGCAAGCAAATAAGATTAAGCTTGGATCTTTCAACAGAAACCATGCAGGCAAGAAGGCAATGGGGAGACATATACAAAACCCTGAAAGAAAAAATCTGCCACCCAAGAATCTTCTACCCAGCAAAGCTCTCAATCAAATATGATGGTGTAATCAAAACATTCCAGGATAAACAGAAGCTAAGGGATTTTGCCAAAGCCAACTCTGCTATCAAAAACATCCTAAAGGAAGTTCTGTGGACTGAGAACCAACAAGAATAGACAACAACTAGAGAATGACGTACGTGGCAGCATCACTCTGAACTCAGTC
This sequence comes from Chrysochloris asiatica, assembly GCF_000296735.1. Taxonomy (NCBI): domain Eukaryota; kingdom Metazoa; phylum Chordata; class Mammalia; order Afrosoricida; family Chrysochloridae; genus Chrysochloris; species Chrysochloris asiatica. Next base: position 22,861,903 of record NW_006408549.1, read on the forward strand.
GACAAATTGAAGTGTCAAGAACAGAATAAAATTATAAGAACAGAGCATCTGGGAGGTCAGTCTCTGATCAAAACAATTACAGTATGAAAGAAGGTAAGCATAGAGGAACAGAGATCCAGGAGGTGGGAAGGTCAGGTAGATTACAGGATAAAATAGACTGTCTTAAATGGAGGGAAGGATTAATGGAACATAAGGTAACCACAACAATGGGGTTGGAGTGGGGGGTTTAGTTGGGGTGTTGGGGAGGGCAATACAAGAAGGCAGAGGAGATGGAAGAACAAACTAGATAGGGGAACACTGAGACAAGTTTGCATGGCTTAAGTGGGACACAGGTAAATAGTGATGCATGTTCAACCTTGGAACAACAGGGCTCTGGGATACAGGGATCTAGGTATGGCTTGAAGAGGGGAAATAATACTAAAATCTTTGTCTGTCTTATGAATATTGGTTTCCCTTGTCTACTATTATAAAATAGACACTTCAGTGGGATAGAAAAGAATGTTGGGAAACATGATTACAGAAAACGTGTAAGCCCATCTTCAGCCTATAATGGACTGGTATACCTAAAAGGGGTTCTAGAACTTGACTGGTGAAATGGCCTCATTCAATGCCTTTACAGAGTATAGGACCTTAGGTGGAATCCTGAGTCCCATCCAGAACCTTATGAGGTGGGACATTCCCACTAGCAAGGACAAGCAGACCAGCCTAGAACAACTAGAGTGGCAGACGATACATCCTGAAAGAAAAATCATCAGGAAAACCCCAAAACAAAAATGTCAGCATGATTGGCTACTACAAGAATAATCAAGGTGTTCAGTAAGACATCAAGGCTAGCAATCAAGTTCCTTCAGGACAAACTCCCCTCTAAGGCTGAAACTCAAAGGGAACACGTGAACATGCATGCAAGCTTGCTGGCAACCACATTGGTCTATTGGTGAGTGGAAGAAGAGGTAAGGCAGTAATGAAAAAATGGGCTGAGTTCAACCACAGTCCATTGACACCCTTTAACCTGGAGATGAAAGAGAGAAGAGGAAGGGCTGGTTGGTCCAAAGCGTGGTGAGATCTGATGACACTTGAGCCCATGGTCAAGGACATAACCACAGAGGGCTTGAACTGAGAGTGAAACATCCAGCTGATATTAAGTGAGAGGAAATCCACAAGAACACCCAAACTTGCAGACAGTACCATTTTGACCTAGCTGCAATGGCTCGATAGTCAGAACTTGACTAGAGGAAGATTTAAAAAAAAAAAAATTTTTTTTTTTTTGGATAAAGAAAACAAGGGTAAATTGTTACAATTTGTTGAACCTGACCTATACTCAGAGAAGTAGCTATTCTAAACATCAACAGAGAGGGAAGGAGTCTTCACATCAAGTTATCAATGCTATCCCCTCTGTACACAGGGTAGATAGGGATGGACAACTTAGACATTGGCTACCAAAATGAGGGGGTAATAAAGGCACGAAGTGACAGGCTTATGAGGTTTCAAGAGGGAGATCAGTTTAAGAGTATGGGGGTAAAGAAAGAGTCCCCATTGAATAGATTTCACCTTGTCTAGATGGGTGTGGTGAAAAAAGATTTGCATGATTCAATAGTGAATAATTGTTATCATGACTAATGCGACTGTCACAACTACTGTAAAGGTAGAAGTTTTGTAACAAAAACAGGGGAGTGGTTAATCTTACAGTCCAGAAACAGAGGACCCTAGGACCATCAAGGGAGAAGCACACAAGCAGAATTCAGGACCTTATCCAGAGAGGCAGTGATGCAAGAGATGGAGGAGAGATGGGGGCATGGAGAAGGGGAGCGGCTGAAGACTCTGGATTCATGGGAAGAGAGGGACTGAGGGCTTGTGGCCAGGAGATGGACTTGCAGAATGTGCCTTTTGGAGGTGTAAATTATTATATATGCTTGAGTATTTAAAAAAAAAGCTTAAGTGGCTAGAGAGAAATATTGTTAACTGATGGTATATGGAAGGGATTATAATAATTGTAATGAAACAAGGTGTATGATTTATTGAATGTAAAACAGATGATGTGTCCTGTAAACTTTCACTCAATCCATAATAAAAACCTTTAAAAAATTTAAAAAATAAATGACCAATCAGAAATAGACTGGAGGAACATGCATCTGTGGCCCTTGACTACGCTTCAGTTCTGGAAAGGAACTCTCCCTGGTGCCCAATTTCCAGCCAAGCAGTAGATAGGTATATAGGGTGAACAACAACACTACTTAAGATATGCTTACCATGGAATGGTCAATCATTCAAAATCATAAGGGCAACATTTACTAAGGACACAGTTGAAAAGGAATGGGAAGGTGGGTGGAATGGAAACAGGAACTAGGACTCACAGAGAGCAAGTGGAGTAACTGCTATTGCATGGAGAGGATTGCAATCATTGAGTTGAAACAAAATGTATGTATGATTTGTTGAATACAAAACTAATGATCTTCTCTGTAAACCTTTACTCAAATCACAATAAAAAGTTTTGTTTTGTTTTTAAAAAATTATTATCAATACCCCATCCAGAATCTTCTGGGAAATTTGTACTTGAAAGGATAAGCAGACCAGTCAGGAGTGACCAGAAGAACAGAAGATACTTCTTGAAAGAAAAACCAGCAGGAAAAATTAAAAACAATAACGGCAGTCTGATTGAACAAGCAAGTTGTTCGCTGGGGAGCCATTAAGGCAAGGAGTCACATCCCCTCAGGGCAAACCCCCTTCCAAGACTGAGACTCAAGGGGAATACACGAATGGGCATGTGTCTTGCTGGTGACTAAGTTGGTCTACCAATAAGGGGAAGTCGGGGGAAACAGCAATGAAGTTGTGAGCCAAGTCTAACCACGTTCAATAGACTTCTGTTAACCTGGATTGAGACCTGGGTCAGGAACATGGCCACAAAAGAATACAGCAGAGAGACAAGCATCCAGTTGATATGAAGTGAAGGGAGATGCAAAAGAATACCCATACTCACAGGTAGTTCCTATTTGACCTGGCTTCAATGGCTGGATGATCAGAACTTGACTAGAGGAAGAAAGAAGAGGAAAAAAAAAAAGAGTAATCCACTACAATTTGATGAACTTGCCTTAGACTTATGTATGTAGTAGCTCAAAAGAGGGAACAAATCTTTACAGCGAGGATCATTCCAACCCCTTGGTACAGGGGGTTGACAGGGATGGGCAACTTAGACAATGGGGTGGGGGTACAATGTGACTGGCTTACAAGTTTTCAAGAGGGAGCCTAGTTTCAGAGGGTGAGGGGGAAGGTAGAATCTCCACTGAGTGGTTTCCAATCTGTCTGGATGGGGCTGGTGAAAGGAGATGGGGTTAAGACTCTTGTGGTTCAATAGTGAATAGTTACTATCAGGACTGACTGTGAGTGTTGCAGATGTTTTGTAACAAAAGGAGGAGAGTGGTTGATCTTGCAGTCCTGGAGTGGAGGACCATGGGACCATCAAGGGAGAAGAATGGAGTGCAGGAACCTATCCAGAGAGGCAGTGGTACCAGAGATGGAGGCAGAGATGATGATGTGGAGAGGTGGAGTGGCTGGGAACTCTGGACTCAAGGAGGCAGAGGGGCTATGTGCTGATGGCCAGGGGGCAGGCTTGTGGGGTGTGCCCTTTTGTTGCTTGAATGGTTATATATTCATGAGTGATTCCATGTACAAAACAAACAAATCCAAAACAAACAAACAAACAAACAAACAAAAACCCAGAGGGAATGGAAGCAAGTGCTGTTGAATAATGAGGGGATTGTAATCATTGCAATGAAACAAAATACAATAGGATGAATGTAAGGCTGATGATCGTTCTCTCATGTGGATTGTCACTCAGTTCACAATAAAAACTTAAATATATAAATGTATAATCAAGAAGATAGTGGGCCATGTTAGATGTAAAAAGAAGATTAAATTGGATGAGGAACGAAAGCAGTTCAACTGACTAATTAATTAGATCATGGGTAAGCTTATTGCAGTTTATGAGAACATGGAGCACCAAGATATGTCTATCTCTTCAAAAGATTTGATGGTAAATGAAGAAAATATTGAACCATCTTGAGTGTAAATGTGGTTAAAGGAAATGTGCTAAACAGGAGCATAAGTATTCTGTTTGTTTGCAAACTGAGTAGATGGAAATACCAAGATGATGATAAAAAATGAAATACATTAAACAGTGGAGCAAGATCTTGAAGCAAATGTGTATAAGAAGTAAAATGAAGTACAAATGTTAAAAGAGCAAGCTTTTGAAAAATTAAAGATGTAAAAAGAAGTAAAGATAGTGACAGTGTAAAGAGGGTAAAATTGAGAGAAAGGTAAGACTTAAAACGAATACCTCTTCCTGTGAGACAAGAAAGAAGGTTGAAAGAGAGGTGTGCATATAAATGTTCCAGTGGAAAGAAGATAAGAGAAGGTCAAATGCTGGGGAATTGGGAACCTGAAAAATATCATTAAAGAATGTTAAATGTAAATGTAAAAGGAAAATACAGTAATACTGCCACCCAGGGTATGATTCAACATGAAAAAGTCTATCAAAGTAACATTTCAACTATAGCTTAAAACATGCAACAATCTCAATAGAAAGAAAAATACTAGATAAATTTAACATCTATTGTACAAAAATACTTAGAAAAGAAAAAAATAACTTGGATGTTATCCTGAGAAAGGATAGCAATCAAAATGTAAGTATAATACTTCATAGAAGTACTTCAGAATATTCTTAGAAAATCAGGAAAATAATACAGACTTCATCTACCAAATTTTCAATTTAAAATTATAATTGGAAAAGAGAAAAAGCTGTTCATATTTTGTAAACTATGTTTGCTCACACATAAAATTCAAGAGACCAGCAAAGTTTCCAAATTAGATAGTACTGCAAAGATGCTGGGTGCAATAATATCTACAAAATCAAAAGATGTCTATATACAAGAAATAACTGACAACCACAATAAAACAATAAAGTTCCCGGGACTGTCTAATGAAAAATGTGTGAGTTGTCATTAGGAAAAAAAAAACAAAAAACAAACTACTACTGAGGAATTTCTAAAAAAATAAAATAAATAACATGAGAATTTTATGCCAAGTTGTTGAATGGAGAGGTGGATTTAATATTGTAAACATGCTACTTGTCAGTGGATTTATGTACAGATTGAAATCTATTTCAAATGAAATCTTAACGGAGTTTCCTACAGAATTTGAGAATCTGATCCTAAAATCCCTTAAATAATAAAGGGTTAATAAGGGTTGACAAATTTCAGCTTTGTGAAAACACATTCCCTACTATTTTTATTTTGAAACTATACACACACGAGGGTGAGTCAATAATTATCTGCACTCTAGTTGTACAAGTTATTTTAATCAACTTTTTAAAAAGACAAATACATTCTTTTTCAACATAATCTCTTTAGTTTTCAATACACTTTGTCTATCTGTCAACAAGCTTTCATAGTCCCTTATTAAAAAATGCTTGCGACTGAGCTACGAGCTACAAATGCATGACTGTTTTCATTTCTTCATCAGAGGTGAATCTTCACCTTTGGAGGGCTGCTTTCAGGGGATCAAACATATGAAAGTCTGATGGAGCAAGGTCAGGATTATAGGGAGGATGCTATAACACCTCCAAAAGCTTTTGCAGTGTCAACAGTGTGTGCAGAGGTGTGTAGATGTGCATTATTGTGCAAGATCACAAGGCCCTTCCATAGCAGTCCTCTGTGTCTAGTTAGGAGTTTAGGCTTCAGCTCTTCAAAGAGCATCATTGACTGTTGAACTTTTTTTCTGATACTCTTCCAATACTGGCCATTGAGAATCCCAGAAAACTGTAAGCATCAATTTTCTAGCTGATGGTTGACTTTTGAACTTTTTCTTAGTTGGTGATTGAGAATCTTTCCATTCCATACTCTGATGTTTACGCCCAGCCTCTTAGTGATGAATCCATGTCCCTTCACCATTAACAATTCTTAAAAAGACACTTTTACCTTCCTTAGGGTATCAGTCCAAATTTTGTTTGCAGATGTCCAAATGCTCTTGTTTATGTGTTCTTTTGTGAGTTGTTTTAATACCCATCTCTCACAAAATTTTTGAAGCCCAAGTCTGCCATGGATTATTCATAGGCAGAGCCATGGCTGACTTGCAAATAATTTGCCACATAATCCATTTTCACTAGTCTATTCAACAGAATCATTTCACATGCATGCTCAGTGCTGTCATCAGCTGTAAAAGTGTACTGTCATTTTAATATAACCAAAGTACAGCTAAGTTTTAAGGAGCTCTGGTAGCGTAGTAGTTACGAATTGGGCTGCGAACCTTAAGGTCAGTGGTTCGAAACTACCAGCCACTCCGCGGGAGAAAGATGAGGCTTTCTACTCCTGTAAAGATTTACACCCTCAGAAACCCTGTACAGGGGCGCTATGGGTCGGAACCGACTCAACGGCACTTAACAACAACAACAGCTGATTTTTACCTCGACCTGGTAATATAGTGGTTACAAGTTGGGCTGCTAACCTCAAGGTCAGTGGTTCGAAATTATCAACCATTCCAAGGGAGAAAGATGAGGGGGTTTCTGCTCCTATAAAGATTTACAGCCTCAGAAACCCTATACAGGATTGCTATGAGTCGGAATTGATTCTACAGCACAACACCACCTCCTCATAAATAAACATGATACATCTAGATATATTGAAAAGAACAAACAGGCCACTCTAATACAGATAGGGATGATGACAGACAGACAGACACACAGACAGACACACAGAAAGACAGACAGACACATATAGCTATTCTTTTTAAGTTCTGTCAGTTGGTTCTGACTCATAGTGACCCTGTACAGGGTTTCTGTGGAGCAGTTTGTGGGTTTGAACCACTGACTTACTGGTTAGCAGTCCAGAGTTTATCCAACAATGCCACACCAGTAACTTGATAGACAGAAAATAGAAAATACAATTTAATATAGAAAGAATAGCTTTTTAAATAAATGGTGCTGAAACAATTTATCCATGTAGAATAGAAGATGTTAAAATTAGGTCTTGACTTCATTTACAGACATACACACATGCATCAGTCAAAGTGGATTAAAAATATGTTAAGTAGAAAACTCTGAAATCCTAGAATAGACAGGTTGTTTTTTAAGGTGCCAAAAGTCAGTACCAATTCATAATGACCCTATGTAGAACAGAAGGAAACACTGGCTATTCCCGTACTCTCCTAACAGTCATTGCTGTTTTAACCTACTGTTACAACCACCGTGCCAAGCCATTGGCTGTCCTCATTTTTGTTGACCCTCTACCTTACCAAGCTAATGTCCTTCTCCACAGACTGATCCCTCCAAGATAACATGGCCAAAGTATACTGATGAATGCTTAACATCTACACTTCTAAGGAGCATTCTGGCTATATTTTTTCCAAGACAGATATGTTAATTCCTCTGATAGAGAAAGGAGCTTAAATACTCCCACAGAGTGTGACAGAGACAGAGCCTTGACTATCCTCTGGGTATTTTCTTTTCCATTGATGACCTTCCTTTTCTATGTGATCACACTGAATTTCTTGCTGATTTCTATAACTGGAATCTGTAACTGATGAAACCTTGTTCTATCATATTACGAAAATCAGGAGAGAGATTCTCTTCTCTGAGTTGGTCTCACCTTGGCTCTTGGTGGCATCCGTGCACCCTCTGAACTCGGCTACATTTTCCATCCAGCTTCAGTCTATGTGGTCAAGCCCTAAGATTTTTTGTGATAGAAACCTCGTACTTAGCTATGGAGAAATTGATGTAAGTCCACTGCTTCTCCTTGCATGTATCTTCCTCCCAAGCACAATAGAGGTGGAAACTTTTGCTCCTCTGGAGCACTGTGGAATGGCTAATTGAGTCATTGTTTATATCTCAGAAATTTTGTGGCTGTGACATATTTTAGGGAAAGAAACGGCAGGGCTCAACAGTAGATGGTCTGTGTAGAGGTAATCTATGAAACATGCATCATGACTCCCATTTAGTGGATGAGTAAACTAAACAAAGCTTTAGAGGAATTTACTTAAAGTGTGGCAAAGTCAGAATTCTTACACAGGTCTAACATACAAAATGCATATTCATTCCACAGTACTAACTTTTCTACTATTTTGCGAAGCATATATATAGGCTACCAACATTAAAACTTCTTATCACTTAATGAAGTGATGAATAGAACAGAATTAGCCAAACATTTGTGAAATCAGATTATTTATAAAAACTATCAACGTAAATCTTCTAACTTTAATCCACCAGCATTGAAAGTCATGTTCTATTGAACTTGAAAGGAGAATACAATTCACATGAAAGTCTTGTCTTTCACAAGCTAACACCTGTAGGGATTTCTTAATTGTTACTAGATAGACTTTAAGTTACATTTATTATTAATGTTGGTATCAGGAATATAAAATATGCTGTCAGAGTAATATGAGCATGTTGTTGTTGTTGTTGTTAAGCACTGCCGAGTCGGTTCCGACCCATAGTAACCCTGTACAGGGTTTCCGGGGGTGTAAATCTTTACGGGAGTAGAAAGCCTCATCTTTCTCCTGCGGAGCGGCTGGTAGTTTCGAACTGCTGACCTTAAGGGTCGCAGCCTGATTCGTAACCACTACACTAATATGAGCATAGGAGATATTATTACTCTTTTATTAACAAGAACATGAATGAATAGCAGTGGTATCTATTGACCTCACTGCACATAAATAAAAGTTGTGCATACAATAAAGGCAACATAAACCATTACATTTAAACCTATGAAAGGCAGATACTAATTTGATTATCTGTCTTGCCACTGTTATTAATGATAATTATACTTTAATAATCAGCATTAACTAATCTATTGGAGGATTACTAAAACTTTAAGTATCTTCTCAATGCCTCCTACAGTTAAAATTCTTGATAATTAAAACCTATGCAGGCAAATGGAAATTTCTTTCTGAAAATGTATGATTCAAATGTAAATTTACTTGTTCTTAGGTAAAAGCCTGGTTTGAATGGGAAAGCAGTTTGGGTTGGAGAGCATGGAGCTGCTGAGAAAACAGTAGCAATCCACAGGAAAGCAGAGTGAGAAACAGGTGGCTTCCAAGAGCAACACTGGAAAGCTAAGCACACAGTATCCAACAGTTCAATATAAAAGAGCAAAAATTAGAAATACAAAACAAGAGCACCTAGTCTGGCATGTGGTAAGTACTTGTTAGGTGCCATTGAGTCGGTACCGACCCATAGCGACCTTATGTACAACAGTACGAAACACTGTCCAATTCTGGGTCAACCTCACTACTGTTGCCACACTTGTGTCCATGGATGCTGCCACTTGGCCAATCCATCTCATTGGGAGTCTTCCTCTTTTTCTCTGACCCTCCACCTTACCAAACATGATATTCTTCTCTGGTGACTGGTACCTCCTGACAATATGTCCAAAGTATGAGAGATGAAGTTTGGCCATCTTGGCCTCTAAGGAGCACTCTGGCTACTCTTCTTCCAAAACGGATCTATTGGTTCTTTTGGCAGCCCATGGCACTTTCAATATTCTCCTCCAACACCATAACTGAAAGGCACCAATTCTTCTATAGTCTTCCTTATTCACTGTTCAGCTTTCGCATGCATATGAGGTTATTGAAAATATCATGGCTTGGGTCAGGCGCACCTTAGTCCTCAAGCTGACATCTCTGCTCTTCAACACTTTAAAAAGTTCCTGTGCAGCAGATTTGCCTAATGCAGTATGTTGTCTGATTTCTTGAGTGCTGCTTCCATGAGTGTTGATAGTTGATCCAAGAAGAATGAAGTCCCTGACAACTTCAATCTTTTCTCCATTGATAAGAATGTTGTTTATTGGCCCAGTGGTCAGGATTTTTGTTTTCTTGACATTGAGATGTAATCCATACTGAAGACTGTGCTCTTTGATCTTCATCAGTAAATATTTTAAGTCCTCTTCACTTTCAGCAAGCAGGTTGTATCATCTGCATATAACAGGCTGTTTATGAGTCTTCCTTCAATCCTGATGCCACGTTTTTCTTCACAGAACCCAGCCTCTCAGATTATTTGCTCAGCATACAGGTTAAATAAGTATGGTGAAAGAATACAACCTTGTCAATACTCAGTAAACAGGAAAATTGTATGGTGTCATGTTAAGCAGGAAAATATCATTCAAAGGTAATCAACCATATGTCATATGACAATCAACCCAAAGTAGGGTGGTGGTGGTGGTAATGATGTGCTGTGGAGTCAGTTCCAATCATATCAATCCTGTATAAGTTTTCTGAGACTATAAATCTTTATGGGAAGAAAGCCTCATCTTTTTTCCTCAGAGTGATGGTAGATTCAAACTGCCGATCTTGCAGTTAACAGCCCAGCTTAGAACCCACTATGGTAACAGGGTTCCTTCAAAGTAGGGTAAGGACCTTTATTTTGCTCAGCAGAGAGGTGAGAAAAGGCAAATGAAGTACCTCATAAGCAGAAGTTACCATCTCACAAAAAAAGCACTTTCTTATAATTAGAACTTGTAAGAACTGAATAATTATTATAATTAAAATTCTGCTGTTACAAAAAGCTATGGTTTATGAGTAGTGAATCTTGCCCATTGTATCAATAAATAACTCAGCTATAGTAACTGTAATGGGAATTTTATAAAAGCCCAAACTCCACTCTATGGTTCTGAATAATGCTGGCAACTATGAAGTTGGGTTTTGTTCCTTATTAGAACGATGAGGCTTTCAGCTCCCGTAAAGATTTACAGCCTCAGAAACCCTACATAGGGTTGCTATAAGTCGGAACCGGCTTCACGGCACATAATCACCAATCACTATCTTAGATACATACAAATCCTTCATTTCCTCAGACAATGAAATGAAATGTCAGTTACAAGGAGAATGTTCTCTGGGAAAATAAAGTTGTCTTTATTGATGCCACCTCAAATTATTAAGACTGTTTGCTAGAGAAATATTTTAGCGTCCCTTAATAACTCCTAATGGAGCTATGCCATCGATTAATTCATTCAAACATTTTATGATTCTATTTATTGTTCAGTTTGCACCATGTTTGGTGGGTCATAGGATCAATAAATTAAACACACTCTATGAGTCAGCATGTCCCAAACTTGCTTGTCCACCAGATTCATTTAGAGCATTTTGTTCAGATTCCCCAGTCCTTCAGTACATAAATTTCTTTTAACTCATACCACACAATTCTAACAATCAGAATAATATGAGATATATAAATGTACTGCTTTGTCATAAGTGATTCCAGGATTGGAAAACTATGTTTGTGTTCAAACTGTGTGTGCCCAAACTAAGTTTTCAAATTGCAAATAGTATTCAAAGTAGTGCAAATTGACTTACCTTCTTCCCATTATACACCACCACAGTTTAGCCATGACATTGATGTTGAGTTGCAAAATTTAGTTGGTTCCAAGGTTTGAAATGAATATGAACATTAATCAGAACTTATGAAGATTCCCTCAATGAATAAAGAAAGAAGAAACTCATATACATCAGGGTCAGGTAAATCTGCAGTGACTCTTGCTCCAACCTTGGCCCCAAATTAGTCCAATTTGGATTTTCTATTTTATCAAAGTACTAGTAACTGAATTTCACTTATTCTAGGAACTTGAGGTTCCATGTTGAATACTGGCCAAAGATCCTGCTTTCTCCATAGGAGAGGCCACACCTTTGATCTCCCTGGCTCCTTACTCCTTGTCATAAACATCACTGCCTCTACTACAGGCAGTTAAGCAACAATTTTCCTGGATGAACAAACATGATTGCAGGTTTCCGAGCATTATGTTACTTTTTATTTTGGCAATAAATTTCAGAAACTATTTTACTTTCTTCCCTCAGGTCAATTTGAAATATTCCTAGCTTACTTTGTTGTTGTTGGTAAGTGCCATTGAGGAGATTCCATGTCACAGTGACCCTGTCTAAAGTTTCCAAAGAGTAGCTGGTGGGTAGGAACTGCTGAACTTGTGGTTAACATTTCCATGCTTATCCAATAGTGCCACACTAGGACTCCTCAGATGATTAACAAATCCTTAGTATTATCTGCCAAATCACAAATTTATAGGGCATATACTGCCAGATGGAGTACTGGTGTGTCGTTGTTGGATAAGCACTGGACTACTAACCACAAGGTCATCAGTTCAAATCCACCAGCTACTCCTTCTAAACCCTATACAGGGTCTCTATGAGTCAGAACTGACTTGATGGCACATAACAACAATGTCAGATCTTTTATTAAAATGTAAAATAAACTGTTCACAGTATTGAACATAACTTCCCATTTTCCCAAGCAAAGAAATATCTTTTCTATCCCTTGTTTCTTACCTCTAAGTCAGTTCTCTACAGATAACAAAATGAGTCATACAATGGTGACTAAAATTTTAATAGGTCTTTCAGATGTTGCTATTTTAAAGAGTTTCTCAAAGCTGAAATACATTATGTATGCAAGATTTTCCTTGTCAACATATTTATGGATTCCCTCAAAGAACTCTAGAAGCTTCCCCTTTCCTGAAACTATTACCTTTCTTTAATCTATCTTGCTTATGTGAGCACACCAGTTAATAAAACAAGATAATGGGAATCACTAGTCATTACTGAAGACCTGATGGGTGGAATTCACATTGTTTAATCAGTAACAACTGTGATACACTGACCATCTGTACAGAGTCATGGATACACTTCAGATAGATAACAATTTCACCTTTCATACTTATATATTTTCAAAATCCTTTGTTAAATGACATTATCTTTGTAGATTCATATTTACTTTGGCAAATTTATCTGAATATTTACTGTTGTTTATTATAATATTTATTAGCAAAGTTTTTCAAAATGAGAGTAAAGCATGAGGCACACATTTGTATTTTTAAGTGATATTGTGTCAGTTCTGACTCATAGTGACCCTGTGTTGATAAAGTTATTCTCTATATAGCTTCCTGTGACTGGTTTAAGTGTGTTCTATATAATAGTTTTTGGTCTTTTAATTCATTATGTATATAACTACTTTTATATCTTTTGTTTTCACTTGTTTACAACTGGACCAGTCATGTGTCTACTTGGTTGTTGTTAGTACTGTCAAGTCGGTTCCAACTCATAGCAACCCTGTATAGGGTTTCCAAAGAGCAGCTGGGGAACTTGAACCACCGTCCTTGCAGTTCAAATCCACCTTGCAGTTCAGTGCGTTAACCTGCAGCACCACACCAGGACCTCAAGGACTGTCTACTTTAAGGCTCCTTTTATCCTAAACCAGTATCTTTTACTAGTGGTGTTCCAAAAACCCAAAGCAATCCTACTGTAATAGAGTTGATTCCAACTCATAGGTGACTCTCTAAAATGAGACCCTATAAACCTTTACAGGAGCAGACCGCCTCATCTTTCTTTGGTGGAATACCTTGTAGGTTAGAATGGTACCTCTGTTAGTCGATGTCAAATCAACTCAAACTCATGCCAACAGAATAAAACAGTCCTGGGGCATCCTGGGGCATATTTACAATAACTGGCCATTGGAATGTTTGAGTCTGTTGTATACTATGAGTGCCTTCCAACCTATGGAACTCATCATTCAGCATGGTATCAAATACAATTCTGTTGTGATTCATAAGCTTTTCAGTGTCTAATTCTCAGAAGTAGCATGCCTGTCCTTTCTTCCTAATCTGTCTTGGTCTGGAGGCTCTGCTGAAACTTCTCCATTCACCATGGGTGACTATCAGTGTTTGAAATATCAGCGACATTATTAATAGCATCATCACTACACACACACAAGCCACTGTAGTACTTGAAATTAACAGATGGGTGGTGGTCTTTGACTTTTACAAGTAACTGAATATTTGGGTGCTATGTGTGTCTGTGCTTGTCTTCTCTCTGGCACATGTTTATACGCTATTTATAATAAAATGGTCCAGGCTTCACTGGAAAATAATTTTTTATTAAGTACTTCCTCCACTGTTCTTTTTTAATAGATTTTCTAATAAAGACCACATTTCCTTGTCATTTAATTTTCCCAAATGGAATATCCATCTGATAGTTCTGTATGTACATGTCTGTCTTTCTATCTGCATTGCATATGTAGACAGGGAATACCTCAAGATTCCAAACAGTCATAAAATAGCAAGAAATGAGGAACGTACACTCAAAGGAATCAACCATTCCATGGATCTTACATTCATCTGTGATTGAGCCAGACACACAAGATACCTACAGAATGTTGGCAAAGTGACAGTAATTATTTTTATTTATAGAAAGCAAATAGTGAACAATATCAACAGATTCCCAAAAGGAAATTGTCTTACCCTTCCCCAAATCTCCCATGTCCATTCCTGTGTTGCTGGACAGTTACACTGTGGTTCAGGTCAGATGTTAGATGTTGTCTTTCCATCACCACTGCCTCTGGCTACCAACACATGGTTTGGGCGTTCTATTCTGCCACTGCATCTCACTGAGCCTTGCTTTACTGGCAGGAAGACTTCTAAATAGGATCTCCCAAGCCTGTGCTCCTGGTTCCCTGGATGCTATCTGGTCCCATGCTGCTCATGAGGGGAAGTGTACAATCTCTGCAGAGACAAAACTCAGGCTTCTCTTTCCTAGCACAACCAAGTATTGTAGCTCTTTTCACACTTCTGACAAGACTGCCACCCAGACACATCAACACACATATAGCAGGAAGACCATTGTATGGGATCCACTGAAGCAATCCTTGCACAGGGCATGCTCAGTCTTCTGATCTATATGGGCAATTGTTCCCGCCCTTTTAGTTCTGGTAAGTCTGCTGCTCAAAGGCACTTAGCTCTTGTTCAGTGTGCCAGCAAACTCACTAAAACCACCCTTCTCAGCGAGCTGGCAGGCCTACTATTTATTGCTGCCTCTTGTCATCCTGTGCTGTCTGCAGTATTCCAGCTCTCCCTTCTAGTTATATGAGGTTCTCAGGGCAGGAACTCTGTACCCTTGATCCAAAGATCATGCTTCACCCCAGACTCTTCTTCACGTACTGAGGTGCTTCTAAAACTCTTTAGAATTGTCATTTATATAAGCCAAAACCTTCTTAATTTCAAAACATGGACTTCCCAGTAGATTTCCTCAGTGGATTGCATTATCGTTTGATTTCTACAGTAAACTGACCTATTCCTTGAAAGATTGTGGCCTGATCAAAAAAATGCAATTCACTGTAATAGAAAAGTCATATAAAAGCAATTCACTTTACTTCAGACTCTTGTGGTAATTACTGCAACATTTACCTATGGCTAGTTCTCATAAAAAATTCTGTCAAGAAACAGATCCCATTTATTTAATGTTTTCTATAAGAGGATAAGAAAAAAAGCATTGCTACAAAAGTATTGAAACCTGTTTTAAACAAAAGTAGTGAAGTCTGCAGCTATTGTTTCTTGACACATCCTCCATTTAGGTTTATAACTTTTGAAAGCTGTGTTTCCATCTCTCTAACCCTTCCCTGCAGAAATCTGCACTCTTCAATTTATAACACATGAAAAGGCAGCTTGGTCATTCTTGAGGAACTCAAATTATGTTTCTTTCAGTGTTCTTTGAGTTTGGAGAGCAAAAAGAAATTTGAAAGGACACAATCAGGGCTGTAGTGTGGATGGGGTATGATATTCCAAGGAAATTCTTGTTACCCTGGAAAAATAAGCAGGTGCATTGTTGTGATAGGAAACAAAAAATCCTCAGCACAACTTTCCTGGATGTTTTGTCATCTATTCAGTTTTCAATTCTCTTAAAACTTCTTCTTAATAAGTCTCTGTTATCCTCCTGTGTCCTTTGAGAAAATCCAAGATCACCCTTTCAGAATCCCCCCCAAAGACACTGACTGTATCCGTCTGAGTTGACTTGAATTGCACTAGCCATAGTTCAGATGCCACAATTTTGATTTTGCTTTACTTTGTGGATCTTGTTGGTAAAGCCAAAACTCATCCCTGGATATGATGCGTTCCATAAAATCATCTTGTTTGAGATTGATGGAAAGATCAGTTATTTGAGCTAGCTGATCTTTCATGCAAGTCTTTTGGCACCTCTTGAGCCAAAAGCTTGCTGAAGTCAAGATGTTCACTTAAAATTGAAAATGCCAAACCATGTGAGGTCCAAAGTTCAGCAGCTATCACATCAATGGTAATTCTGTGGTCTTCTTAAATCAGTTTCTGGACTTTAGCCACAGTTTCTTGTTAAGGCTGACGGTTTTCCATCTCCTGGCTCATTTTTGAGGTGTTCCTGACCTTCCTTAAATTGACTGATGCATCTACAAACTGTTCTTTTTATGTGGGAAGGCATTCCCATAAACTTGTTGCAGTGCTTCAATGATTTAGGAAGATGTCTGCTTGAGGTTTGTCAAAAATTTGATATTAACCTCAAATTCATCTTTTTCCATGCCACAAGCCATCATTTATGAAGGTACTCTAATGAGATTAAGACAAGTGTACTATTGAGAGAAACTGCTTCCACATATCCCCTGATCACAGAGACATGTTTAAACATGTTTTGTATTATCTTCATATATAACTAATTGTCCAGGAAATCATCACTGGTCTTTCAGTTGTTTTGCATTCATATTTTGATCTCAAGAATTAAAGTGTCTTTGCTACTTAATGATGGAATAATCTTGAAAAGTTACTTTAGTCTCTGAGTTTCAAATCTTCTCATATAAAAATAAGAATATTAAAACTTATATACCTTGATATTCTTATGATAGCTAAATGAGATATTTATGAAACATTGCCCAGGATCTATTAAACTCTGAATAAATTTGCATATGCACTGTTGCTATTGTTATTGATAGCTTACTTATTTTTTGTTAACTCAATAAATTGGACATAGGCATAAAGTCACCATCAGCCTATATTAAAGCTCTTCCAAATGTTTTTATCCTTAAGATTTTTAACCAAAGAGACTTCATAGTATACTAAAATTCCTCTTATTCAAAACTATCAGCACAAATACTTGGACAGTTGGCCAAGTGATGAAGACTTGAAAAGTCTGTTTAAAAAGGAAATCATACAAGTGACTTAAGAACTTCAAGTCTCTTGAGAAGCAATCTTGGTACACACTTCTAGATTTTAAGTTTTCTTCTTTTATTTAATCATTTAATTTTCATCCATAATTGTTTTGACATTTTTAAGCAACTTGCCTTACTATTAAGCCCTCACCATTTTTAAAATTAGTTGTCTATAAAAGCAACTATTTAATATTATTATTTTACTATTTTATATAATGCCTAATCAAAACACTTATTTAAAAACAAATAATAACAACATAATTAACTCTTGGTAAGCACACAACTCAACAGATATTTACAGAAAGTGTAGATGCTACAGAAAAATAAAGTTTTATTAGTGCCAGTCTTTCAATATTTACAGGAATTAGAAATTACATTTTATAGAAGAGAAATTTGTAAGACAAGTAATATATTGGTTTAGCAGAGTCTAGGAGATAGGCTTTCTACTCCCGTAAAGACTTACACCCTCGGAAACCCTGTACAGGGTCGCTATGGGTCGGAATCGACTCGACGGCACTTCACAATCACAATCAATCACAAGGAGATACTCTACTACACTTGTTCAACACATTTTTAGGCCTGTTTTTTATTGTGAGCATCAAATTCCAGTTAGATTCTATATAAAATGTCTGCTTGATTATTTCAAGAATATTTACTAAGCTTCACTATGAGAGGTTAAAGCTGGATTCAGAAGAGGCCATGGAATGAGGAATATCATTGCTGATATCCAATGAATCTTGGCTGAAAGCAGAGAATATTAGAAAGATGTTTACCTGTGCTTTATTGACTACGTGAAGGCTTTCAATTGTGTACATCATGATAAGCTATGGACAACCTTGTGAAGTATGAGTATTCCTGAACACTTAATTGTGCTCAAGAGGAAATCTGTACATGGACCATGAGGCACTAGTTCAAACAGAACACAGGACCACTGATGGTTTAAAAGAAAGAAAGGTGAACGACAGGGCTGTATTCTTTCACCATACTGATTCAATCTGTATACTGAGCAAATAATCTGAGAAGCTAGGTAATATGAAGAAAAACGTGGCATCAGGATTGGAGAAAGACTCATTAACAACCTGAGATATGGAGATGATACAACCTTGCTTCCTGAAATTGGAGAGGACTTAAAATATTTACTGATGACAATCAAAGAGCACAGACTTTAGTATGGATTGCATCTCAATGTAAGGAAAACTCCTCATCACTGGACCAATAAACAACATTCTTATCAGTGGAGAAAAGATTGAAGTTGTCAAGGACTTCAATCTTCTCGGATCAGCCACCAACACTCACGGAAGCAGCAGTCAAGAAATCAGACCACATACTGCATTAGGCAAATCTGCTGCACAAGAACTTTTAAAGTGTTGAAAAGCAAAGATGTCAGCTTGAAGACTAAGGTGCTCCTGACCCAAGTCATGGTATTTTCAATAATCTCATATGTATGCAAAAGCTGGGCAGACAGTGAATAAGAAAGACCATAGAATAATTAAAGCTTTTGAGTTAGGTTGTTGGAAGAGAATCTTGAAAGTGCCATGGGCTATCTAAAGAACCAACAAGTGCCGCCATAGTGCTCCTTAAAGGCCAGGATGACAAAATTCTCTTTTATCAAGAGGAATCAGTCACTGGAGAAGGATATCATGTTTGGTAAGATGGTGGGGGCGGGGGGAGGGAGGTCAGAGAAAAAGAGGAAGACCTCCAGTGAGATGGACTGGCAAAGCGGCAGCATCAGTGAGCTCAAGCATGGCCAACAATTGTGAGGTTTGCCCAGGATTGGGCAGTGTTTTGTTATGTTGTACATAGGGTCACTATGAGTCAATACCAACTCAATGGCACCTAACAACAACAACAACAATGTGCTCACTCTGAAATCTAAGAAGCATCTATATTATTATTGTTTATTATAAACTCTGCCATTTGACAAATTTTTTATTTCCAAGAATGTGTCTCATGTGGGCACATCATCAAAAACTCTGTTGTTAAGTGCTGTTGAGTCAGTTTCTACTCATAGTGACCTGTATACTGTTACCAATGAGCAGCTGGTGGCTTGAATTGCTGAACTTACAGTTCAAGCTGACCTTGGAGTCCAGTTCATTAACCCACAGCACCACACTACTGTTGTGAAATGCCGTCAAGTCGGTTCCAATCCATAGTAACCCTGTATAGGGTTTCTGAGGAGCATCTGGTGAGCTTGAACTGCCGACCTTGCAGTTCAAATGGCTTTGTGAACTGGTGCATTAATCCACAGCGCAACACCAGGACTCCTTACCTAAATTGCTGATGAATCTATATTTTTTTTCATCTGTTATCTTTGATCATATTACCTATTGTCCACACAGCAACCCTCAGCCCAATAACTCCATAAAGTGAATACATTGCAATCCCATCATTCTGCTGCCAGGTTTCTATAACTCTGCTCATTTAAACATTTAAAACTGTTTCTGACAACCCATCCACCTGCAATTTGTATAATTATTCAAGTTCTAATACACAGAGCTGAAAACCCACCCACAGCTAGGTATACTGAAGGCTCTACGCTGATTAATTGTATTCATTGATGCATATTTTCCACTTTTACTTTTCTGGTGCTTTCTTTGTTTTCCACTCTAAATAACAAATTTTAATGAATAACCATATGGCTTTCCTGTTGCAAGACGCTTGATTGGTGTATACTCAAATACAAAACAATACTTTGAGTGTGTTTATATGTATAAATGTGTGGTTGTATGTGTAATATACTATTTTAGTCCTAACTACTCCCAAATCACCTAGCATTTTAATGAAAATATAACTTTCTATTCAGGGCAAACCTGTTACTTCAGCATTGGGTTTAGAAGGATACATAGTAATCTAAGTCTTCTACTCTACTTAATCTTTTACTCAGTACTAAATTAAACCAGATGATTCTTTAATCTATGTATAAAAAACAAAATACTTCTTGTCTTTTAAAACTTCAGTGCCCAAAAAAGGAATACAAAGAAATGCATCCTAGAAAAAGAATGCATGCACATTCCCTTAACAATGAAGCAGTAACAAAGACTAAATTATTCAAAACTTGCAGTTTTTGTAAAGGCTCATGGTTGGAATTTTTTTATGTCCCACTGCTGTTAATAAAATTTGGAATTGATGGAATTTAAATGAAGAAAGGCCAAGCAAGACTCCCTGCTGAATCCATAGCTTTTCTGAATTCTCAGTATCTGAGTGTCTGTAATGCTTATGCTTTGAAACTATGCCACCAAAATGATGTTTTCTTTTCTATCCATTATATTAATTAATAGAATGCTTAAATCATTTTCCCTGGGAAGAAAAGGATTCATTACAATTTTTTAAAACAGATTTGCTGTAAGCTAACATATTGTAACAGAAAAGCCCATTCTTTTGTCTACTTAAACTAAAGCATTTCATGAGAGATTTGTTGTTATCGTTAATTGCCATCTTGTCAGTTTTGACTCATAACAACCCTGTAAAGGGTTTCTGAGGAGTGACTGGTGAGGTTGATCTGTCGACCTTGTGGTCCAGTACTTGCTGTACAGTGCCATACCAGGACTCCTTGTGAGAGATTAGCATTACTTATTCATTAGTATCATTTGTTTTCCTTATTCTTTTAAATTATGTGATCCAGCTGGTTCATTTGCAATATTAAAAGGTTCAAAATAAACATACTTCTGATTTTTAAAAGTCTAAAATAACATGTTTTACTGAAAAGTAAAACCAGTGATGACAGAAGACAGAAATCCACTTGGAAATGTTTTTACTACCTCCCTCAATCCCTACTCAAGTCCCAGTCATCCTCCCTTTACATTCAGATCAGAATATCCATAGGAAGTGAAAAGAGTGGGCTAAAAGAAGCACTCACAGTAAGAGAGGAGAAACAATCTACAGAAACCAGACCTCCAATTTGAAGCATTTGTTAACAGAAAGTTGGCATACAGTGTCCTACAGTGGTTGTTCTCAGACCATTTACTTTCTTTTGCCCTCCATCAATAAATCTATATAAAAAAATCAACAAAAAAACAAAAAACTCTGTCCACTATAATTGCAAAGTTTGATCCTAGTTATTCAATCCAAGTTTTATTGCATTCCAAGAGAAAAGGATGAATTAAACAAATAAATAAATGAGTAGTTATAAACAGTCCCAGCATATGGTGACTCCACTTGATACACAGTAGAACAAGACTCTATATGGTTTTCATGGCTGTGGTCTTTCACAAGCAGATCACCAGGCCTTTCATCAGAGGTGACTTTAGATGAGTTCAAAATATCACTCTTTTATTCAATAGCTGAGCATGGTATGTTTAAATTAGCACCACCCAAGAAAGGAATGTAATGTGAGTGCTACTGTTGTTATTAAGTGCTATCGAGTCTATTCAGACTCACAGTGAACAACAGAACGAAACACCACCTGGTCCTGTGCCATCCTCACAACTGTTGTTATATTTGAGCCCACTGTAGCAGCCACCGGGCCAATCCATCTCATTGAGGGACTTCTTCTTTTTCACTGATACTCTATTTTATCAAGCATGATGTTCTTCTCCAGGGACTGGCCCCTCCCAATAACACGCCCAAAGTACATGAGATGAAGTCTGAACATCATGGCTTCTAAGAAGCATTCTGGCTATAGTTTCATGGCAGATGTGTTTATTCTTCTGGCGATCCATGGCGTATTCAGTATTCTTCTCTAACACCATAATTTAAACGCATCAATTCTTAAGTTTTCCTTATTCACTGATCAACTTTCACATAACGAGGTGATTGAAATAGCAAGGTATGACTACTCAAAGATGCACTTTAGTCCTCAAAATAAGAATTGTTGTAGTTAAGTGCTGTTGACTCAATGTGAATCTTGCATCCTAAACATCCATTGCTGCTCTCCATCACACAGCACTACCACCCCTGCTTTGCAGCAAGTGGATCAATGACTCATTCTGAGCGACAGCGTGTTCAAAGAAGTGACATGTATCACACATGTATCACAGAACAAACATTTCCATGTAAGTGCTTGACTTCTCAGTTATTTCTTCTACTTTACAGTGACCAGTGAGGTCATGTGACCCAGATGGTGAATGTGAAAGAGATGGTACAAAATCTGACTGGCCATTGAGTGGCCATGAGAAGCAGAGCCCTCTGCAGTCTGACTTAGATATTTTGAAGACAAGAAATAAACCCTTGCTGTGTTTGCCAAGATTTCAGAATATATTTGCTATCACAGGACTCCCTATAATTAAACATATATTCTTTA
Organism: Chrysochloris asiatica; assembly: GCF_000296735.1. Lineage (NCBI taxonomy): Eukaryota > Metazoa > Chordata > Mammalia > Afrosoricida > Chrysochloridae > Chrysochloris > Chrysochloris asiatica. Next base: position 22,884,123 of record NW_006408549.1, read on the forward strand.
CAGTGATGAAAAATATTAATAGCCACCTGCATCATATAGGGTCGCTATGAGTCAGAATTGACTTGACAGCAGTGGGTTTGGTTTTTGTTGTTGTTGTTGGGTTACTCTGCAGGATTCTAAGATTGACAGAAGTGCTAACCAATCAAAAGGAGTATTTAGAGCTCAACCAAGAGATAATGCTACTTTTGAATGGGGCTATTTGTTCAAAAATAATTGAATCCCAGCTCAAATGACTATAGTTAAGCAGACATTTATTGATTTGTTAGGTCCAAGGGAATCACAAAAGTGGTGCTCAGGAGCAAGAACCAGAGACTGCAATGGGACAAGACACTCTCCTTGTTTCACCACGGCATCTCCCTATAGTCGGCATTCATTCTCTCTTCCTGCAGCCACACTCTTCTCCACAAGTCAAGAAACATTGCTCTTGAAATCTCTCAAACCCCTGCCCCAGTGACATACTGATGGATGCACTCAAGCCTTTGTACACAAGGGCAGAATTCCTAAGGAATACTATAACTGTACTACCCAAAGTCAAACCTACTGCAATAGAATTGAATTCTGACTCATAGCGACCCCATAGAACAGAGTAGAACTGCCCCCATAGGGCTTCCAAGGAAGCAGACTATCTCATCCGTTCTCCCACAGAGCAGGTGGGGGTTCAAATCACTGGCTTTCTCATTAGTAATCAGTAACCACTATACTACAAGCTTCCCATGACTGCATTAGCTGGAGTCTGCCTGCTGGTTAGGTCAAGAAATTCAGTTTAGAAGACACTGGTATATTGACATATTTATAGTTTGTTGTAAACACATGATTCAGCAGAAGTAAGCACAAAAGACATTCTTAAGAAGGAATGTTTCCAGTCCAGCAGAATATTCCTATACATTTAGGACATGCCTAATCCATTTTGCTAAAATTCAAAAACTGACAACTCAAGGTTTGATTTCTAATTTATTTGATAACAAGATGTAGCCTGCCTTGAAATTATTTGACAGAAAGACTTCATGTGAACTTGATATGAAGCTATTGTACTGTTTGTTTATTTGTAAATACTAAATATATTTCACTGAAGAAAAATAATTTTGAGTATGGGATGCTTAAATGCTGAATTAGGTGTTAGGTAAAGCATAGTTTATAAGTTACTTTTCTAATTTTGAATCATGAAACATGTTTCAAGGAGTTTTAGATGGGGGACTGGATATCAAAATTATAATATTATGCTTATAAGCATTGATTACTGCTGTTGTTCTTAAGTGTGGTTCAGTTGGATCTCATTCATAGGGACTCTTTATAGGGTTTCCAAAGAGTGGTTGGTGGGTTTGAACCAACGACTTTGCAGTTAGCAGTCCAGTCCTTATCCTACAGCACCACAAGTTAAATAATATTCATCATTATGTAATAAAATACATGCCGTACACAGATGTATCTATCTATCATCTATCTATCTATCTATCTATCTATCTAATTTCTTTGTCTTTACAAAAGAGACACTAAAGCACAAATCTAAATATCCAAATAGATATGTGGATGTGTTTGTTTCCTATATATTTGACTGACTTACCTTTTAAGCTAAAATTTATCAACAGAAGAACTAAAGCCATCAGGAAGCATCAACACAATGAAACTTTTGCACAATGTACAGACTGGAGACATGCTCAAGTGGAATGACAGAAACTTATAGTTTAGGAGATGACCTTAGTATTAGAAATCATTTAGGACATTCCTCATTGCAGCATTTAAAAAATGCAACAAAAAGGGAAACGTTTATTTCCCAAATTCAATGAATTGGTGATAGGAAGGATCAAGAATCATTTTTTGACAACTTTATTCAATAAGAAAAAATCAAACCTACTGCCACTGAGTCAATTCTGACCCATACTGATCCTAAAGGACAGAGGAGAACTGCCCTACAGGGTTCCCAAGGCTGCAAATTTTTACAAAAGCAGAATGGCACATCTTTCTCCCAAAGAGTGGATGGTGGATTTGAAACTTTTAACCTTTTGGTTAGTAGCTGAGTGTTTAATTCACTGCACCATCAAGGATTCTCCAATGAGATGCAGCTTTTTAAACATTCTAGTCTTCTGAAGATCAAAGAGCATAGCCTTCGGTATGGATTGCATCACAATGTAAAGAAAACAAAAATCTTCACAACTGCCCCAATAACAACATTCTTAACAATGGAGACAAGATTGAAGTTGTCAAGAACTTTATTCTTTTTGGATCAACTATCAACACTCATGGAAGCAGCAGTCAAGAAATCAAACGACGTATTGCATTAGGTAAATCTGCCGCACAAGACCTTTTTAAAGTGTCAAAGAGCAAAGATGTCAGTTTGAAGATTAAGGTGTGCCTGGACCCAAGCCATGGTATTTTCAATAACCTCATATGCATGTGAAAGCTGGACAGTAAATAAGGAAGGCAGTAGAAGAATTGATGCTTTTGAGTTATGGTGTTGGAGGAGAATATTGAAAGTGCCATGGGCTGCCCATAGAACCAACAGATCCATGTTGGAAGAAGTGCAGCCAGAGTGCTCCTTGGCTGCCAGGATGTCCAAACTTCATCTCTCATACTTTGGACCAGTCACTGGAGAAGGATATCATGTTTGGTAAGGTGGAGGGTCAGAAAAAATGAGGAAGAACCCCAACGAGATGGATTGGCCAAGTGGCAGCATCAATGGGCTCAAGTATGGCAACAATAGTGAGGTTGGCTCAGGACCGGGCAGTGTTTCATTCTGTTGTACATAGGGTCGCTATGAGTCAGTAATGACTCAATGGCACCTAACAACAAGTCTTCTGCAGATTTTAGTCCTTTTGATCTGAGTTATTCTGTTAGGTTCCTTGCCTATAATATAGGAAGATACAGTAAAAGGACAGGCGAAAATAATAGTAATACTGAAGTGTTTCGAGTTTAAAGGTGGTAAAAGAGAGCTATTTCTTTTCTGAAGGAAAGGGAGTCTTATGACTTATAACAAAATTTGCTATTTTTGAGATTCTAAAAAATAGTTTGAGTGTTTCTATGTTTATCCAAACCTTTGAACTTTCTGAGTCATCTGAAAAGTATTTTTCTTTTCTGAAGAAAAGAATGTCTGTTATGACTTATAACAAAATTTGCTAAAATCAAGAGTTTCTGAAAAATAGTTTGAGTATTTCTATGCTTACTCAAACCTTTGGACTTTCTGAGTCTTATGAAAAGTACATTTCCCCCCCCAAAAGATATAAGACATATAGAAAGATATGAATAATTATGAAACAAAATATAATGGTGTTTTGAGAAAACGAGATCTATTTTCCTCTAATAATTATGTAGGTAGCTTTGTTTTCAAGTGGTTTTCTATATAGTGGTTTCTCACAAACTCTACAGTACAGTTGACTTCATTTTCTATTGTAATTAGCTTAAAGTATTATCGATTTCCTACTGTTCCCTAATTTTATCTCCTCTTGTATTGCACTCTGTTGAAAATAAATTTTAATGGGATATATAGTTTGTATTATTATATTCATAGAATATAATAAGATAAAGGTACAAAGTGAAATAGCCTTAGCTTAACCTGGCTAGACATCTTGTAAGCATGGTCTTCTATCTTTGATATCTTTAGTTATTGAGCATTTAACTGTTTTTTCCTTACAATCCATCATTTTTCAGACCTACTGGTTCAGATTCTCATTAAGTTTTCATTTGTTTGTTTTTTCAGAGTATTTCAGTGTTTGAACTGATCTTAGCAGTCATGCTTTCTTAAGCTACATGTTACCCAGGCCTCAGTCTTTATCTTGCAGGTTAAAGAAATGATACCAGAAATACTGGACAATTTGCCCTAAGAAGTCACCCAGCTTTTTAATGACTCTAGTGCTCATTAGTCATTTTGATACATATATACCCCCTTCCTATGTTTCAGGAACTCTGCCTTCCTACACATTTTGTTTAAACAAAATCCCTACTTCTACAGCAGAAGCTGAAAACTCCAGTTAATTGTTCTCTTTGACAACAAAGCATACAAATGTGACCTTAGCTCCACAACAGAATGATATCACCATGAACTATGAATGTGGTATAAGCAATACACAGGATTAGGTCAGTTTAGAAATGATGATACAAATGAAGTCACAGTGGTAGGGTTTGAGTACGGTGTCCAGGACCAACAGTGTCAGCTGAACAGTATGGGGTCCAGTAAAATGGCAGGGACAACCTCACCTATCTTCCAAAAGCATGATATTGTCAAGTGATGGATGTCTTTGCTTCCTAGCCATTTCTGAATCAGTGGTTTCTACCAATTTTACAGCCTTTCCTTGGATTCTATGAGTTAACTATTTCTTTCCAAAAATTCCTTTTCTTCTTAAAACCTATAGCTGTTTCCTAAGTTTTGCAACCAAAACCCTGATGAGTATAATGTCTGCTATACTCTGGCAGCGTAGTGGTTACGAATCGGGCTGTGAACCTTAAGGTCTGCGGTTCTAAACTATCAGCCGCTCCGCGGGAGAAAGATGAGGCTTTCTACTCCCGTAAAGATTTACACCCTCAGAAACCCTGCACAGGGTCGCTATGGGTCGGAACCGACTCAACAGCACTTAACAACAACAACAACATACTATAGCACACAGGCCCACTGACTCATAGGCTTTATCCTTCTTCCCTTGAAGGTTTCTCACTGTGTTAACAAAATACATTCACTTTCATTTTCTAGACTCTGTCAATGATAGATTTCACTACCAGTAATTTATTTTTAATTATTGGATTTGATCTTCATTTATAATATAAATTGGGTTATAATTGCTAACATCTTTTTTTTTTCTTTTACATAGTTTGTAGGATGTAGGAAATATATTGATTTTTTTTTTTTTTTGCCAAGATTAGTTTTGCAACATTATAAATTTGCCTCATCTTATAGTCAAGATTGATTTATAGGTCATTAATACAGTTTGAAAAGGAAAGCACAGTTAGTAAAAAGCTGAAAGTAAGAAGATACTGCATGAATATAAGAGTGAAACATTTTTGCCACCCAAATGTAAAAAAAAAAAAAATAGAGAGGTACCCTTATATAAAATAAATAATGTATCATATATGTCTGCCTCAGAGCTACTAAATAACTTTTATTTTCACATAGCAAATAGGAGCTAGGAGTAGGTTAAGCACCAGACTGCTAACTACAAGGTTTGTTATTGTTAAGTGCCAGGAAGTCGGGTTGGACCCATAGCAACCCTGTATAGGGTTTTCAAGGAGCAGCTGGATGTGCTTGAACCATTGACCTTACAGTTTAAATAGCTTTGCAGTCTGGCCCATTAACCCACAGCACCACACCAGGGCTCCTAACTACAAGGTAGGCAGTTCAAATCCAACAAGCACTCCTTGGAAACCCTATATAGCATTACCATGAGTCATAATTGACTTGTCAATGCTAACAAGAACAAGAAAAAAAAAAAAAAAGATTTTTCTTTTTATCATAAATGGCTGTTATTAGGTACGGTCCAGTCACTTCCAACTTACAGCTACCCTCCACACAACATAGGAAATACTGCCCAAATCTGCATCAGTCTCATAATCATCGTCATGTTTGAATCCATTGTTGCTGTCATTGTGGCAATCCTTCTCACTGGGAGTCTTCCTCCAGTTTTCCTAGATTCATACTTTGTACATTCCACATTCTGATGACTAATGTATATTTGCAGCTGTTTCTTCTCACTTTGAGTTGTGCAGCATCAGCAAAGGAAGGTCACGGAAGCATTGCTATAGTGTCATCATTAAATTTACCATACTTTGAGAAGGCAGTTCTTCCCCATTTGTATTTTGAATGCCTTCCAGTCTGAGGGGCTTATCTCCTGGTTCTGTATTTGACAATGTTCTGCTATTATTCATGAGGTTTTCAGCCACTAGCCATTTGGTCTGCCTCTTACTCTTCCTAGTCTATGTTAGTCTGAAAGCCCCGCTGAAACCTGTCCATCTTGGGTGATCATGGTGGTAATGAAAATACTTGTGACATAACTTACAGCATCACAGCAACACACAAGCTACCACAGTATGGCAAATGGAGAGACATGGGTAGAATCATACATGCAGGACCAGGTAAATGTGGAGGAGAGATTAAGACTACTCTTTAGAGTTCCCAAGCTTGTAAATCTTAATGGGACCAGACTGCCACATCTCATTCCCATGGAGAGGCTGGTGGGTTCCCATGTCTGACCTTTTGGTTGCCAGTCACTGTATCACCAGTGTTTCTCAACCAAAGACTAAAAAAAAATTTTTTTTTCTTTAAGTTTGGCAATTAAATTCCATCCAGAAATACTTCAAAAGAAATGCTTGGGTTTCTACCAAAAATCAGTATTTGAAAACCCTACAGTGTAGTTCTACTCTGACACACATGGGGTTATCACTGTTTTGTTACTGTTACCTTACAAATCACTACTGCTTTATCTGCTTTTTTTTTTTTTTTTAAATTATTATTGTTGTTGTTAAGTGCTGCAGACTTGGTTCTGATTCCTGACAACCCTGTATAGGGTTTCCAATGAGCTGCTGGTGGATTTGAACAGTTGACCTTGTGGTTCTCTCATTTCAGTGCTAACCCTCCAGCCCCTCAAGACATTTATTTATTTATTTATTTAGTCAATAAATATTTCTAAAGCACTGATAATTCCACTCCTGCTTTTTTATTTATGATAGTTTAATAATACCTCTCACTGCCACACTCCACCAGAAGATTTGTGCATAGGAAGGTGTAAGAAGGACATTTAAACACTAAAACAACATCTTAAAATAATTTGCATGATGAAAATCAATTTGCTATCTAAAGTCCCACATCCTATGTGCAAAAGACTTTTCTGAATCACATATTATTTCTCTTAAAATATGTACAATTAATTTTCTGATGTGAAAATTTAGAAACAATGTTGTTGTCATTATTGTTAAATACTACTTATCTATCCTACAGCGCCACACCAGGACTCTTTTAGAAGCACTAGAAAAACTTAATCTGAAAAACTACAAAAAAGATTGTTGTTGTTATTGTTAAGTGCCATTGAGTCGGTTCCGAACCACAGTGACCCTGTATAAGGTTTCCGAAGAGAGGCTGGTGAGCTTGAACTGCTGACCTTGAAGTTCAAACGGCTTTGCAGTCTGGCGCATTAACCCAACAAAAAAGATTATCAATGAATAAATAGAATATATCTTCCTAAAAAGGATTATACAAATTTTAAATGCAACACAATGTTTCAGAAGTTAGCCTCATGCTACATAATTTATTATCATCGTACATTACATTTTCACTCACATACCTAATGAAGTATCATTTTTATTTATTAAAATGAAGTAATAATACTAGTTGTTGTTGTTAGGTGCCATAGAGTCAGTACCGACTCATAGTGACCCTATAAAAAAACAGAACGAAAACACTACCTGATCGTGGACCAAACTCACAATTGTTGCCATGCTTGAGCCCATTATTATTGCCACTTTGCCAATCCTTCTTGCTGGGAGTCTTCCTTTTTTTTTCTGACCTTCCACTTTACCAAACATGATATCCTTCTCCAGCAACTGGTCCCTCCTGTCAATATGTCCGAAGTATGAGAGATGAAGTTTGGCCATCCTGATCTCCAAGGAGCACTGTGGTTGCACTTCCTCCAACACAGATCTGTTTGTACTTTTGGCAGACAATGGCACTTTCAATATTCTCCTCCAACACCATAACTCAAAAGCATGAATTATTCTACTGGTGGTCTTCCTTATTCAGTGCGCAGCTTTTGCATACATAAGAGGTTATTGAAAATACCATGAATAAGGCACACTTTAGTCCTCAACCTGATATCTTTGCTCTTCAATACTTTAAAAAAGGTCTTGTGCAGCAGATTTGCCTAATGCAATATGTTGTTTGATTTCTTGACTGCTGCTTCCATGAGTGTTGATGGTTGATCCAAGAAGAACGAAGTCATTAAAAACTCCAATCTACTCTCTGTTGATAAGAATGTTGTTTATTGGTCTAATGGTGAAGATTTTTGTTTTCTTTACACTGAGATGCAATCCATACCAAAGGCTGTGGTCTTTGATCTTCACCAATAAGTATTTTAAGCCCTCTTCATTTTCAGCAAACAAGGTTGTATCATCTGCATATCACAGGTTGTTAATGAGTCGTCCTTTAATCTTAATGCCACATTTTTCTTTATATAACCCAGCTTCTTGGATTATTTGCTCAAAATACAGGTTGAATAAGTATGGCGAAAGAAGACAACCTTGTCACACACCTTTCTTAATGTTAAATCATTCAGTGTTTCCATGTTCTATTCGAACAACTGCCTCTTGGTCCATGTACAGATTCCTCATGAGCACAATTAAGTGTTCAAGAATAGTCATACTTCACAACGTTGTCCATAGCTTGTCATGACTGACACAACTGAAAGCCTTTGTGTAGTTAATAAAGCACAGGGAAACATCTTTTTGGTATTTTCTACTTTTAGCCAAGGTCCACTGGACATCCGCAATGATATACCTCGTTTCATGTCCTCTTTGGAATATGGCTTGAACCTCTGGAAGTCTCTGTCAGTGTATACTTGCAGCCATTTCTGTATTACCTTTAGTAAAAGGAAATGCAAAACAAGGCCAGAGGCAGATTGTAGAAAAGATTATCAATTGCTCATATGAAAATTCAGACTGAAGCTGAAGAAAATTAAAACAAGTTCATGAGAGCCAAAACATGACCTTGATTATATCCCATCCGAATTTAGAGATCATCTGAAGAACAGATTTGATACATTAAACATTAAAGGCTGAAGACCTGAAGAGCTGTGGGATGACATTAAAAAAATATCATATAGGAAGAAAGCAAAAAGTCATTAAGAAGACAAGAAAGAAGGAAAAGATCAAAATGGATGTTAGAAGAGACACTGAAATTTGTTCTCCAGCATAGAGATGCTAAAGCAAATGGAAGAAATGAGGAGGTACAGGAGCTGAACAGAAAATTTCAAAGGTCAGCTCAAGAAGACAAAGTCAAACATTACAATGAAATCTACAAAGATCTTGAGTCAGAAAACCAAAAGGGAAGAACACACTCAGCATTTCTCAAGCTGGAGGAACTGAAGAAAAAATTCAAGCCTCGACTTTCATTACTGAAGGATTCTCTGGGCAAATTATTGAATGATGCAGAAAGCATCAAAAGAAGATGGAAGGAGGAACTTCTGGTGTGGGTAGCAGCAGAGATAGCTTGGTAGGAAAGGCTCCATGGGGGAGGGACTGAAAACTCACAGAAGATGCGCTCAGCGAACAACTCCAGAGCTCTGCATCTACCATAAGGTCCAGGATGGCAGTTTCCCACACTTGCAAATGAAAAAAATCACGCTATACAGGAAAATACTGTAAGCTAGGAATCTCTGTAGATGGGACATCCTCTGCAGCCACCCATCCGGGCAGAGTTCAGTGGTTGGGGCTACAGCCAGACCTGCACAGGGAACCTGCGCTAAAAGCAGTGCAGTGACATTTGCAAAAGGAAGTACAAGGGATTCTACACATTTTGTCCTCCTATTCCCTGTCACGCCTTCTTTGCTCAGCCCAGACACCTTCAGTGAGGTGGGAGCGTACCACCCAAAAAAAAAAAAAAAAAAGGTCCAGTACCTACCCCACAATTTTCCCATGATATAGACAGAAAGAGCTTGGCGGCTACTTATGACGTCAGCCTCAGGGTCAAAGCCCTCAAATAAACTTGTGCAGGACCTTACTCAGGCCTATATAGCAAGATAAAAGCAGGCAAGTCATGCCTCACAGATAAACCATAGAAAATTCTGTAAAACCCCAACATAAAAGGACACAACTATCTAGAGAATTATGCTGTGCACACGCAGACACCTAACTGACCTTCAGAGACAAAAATAGTGGACAATTTTTCTCCCATTAACTTCTCACTATCTATCCATGCACCTCCATGGTGGTGACTAGAGGAGGGGCCTGAGTGAGTGGACACCCCCACTCGCTGCTGGAGGATTCTACTGTGCACATACACTGCCTGTGTAGCAAGGCAACTGGACAGTCAGCCACAGTTTTATTTTTGTCTCAAAGTGGTGGTTTCTATCTTTGCTTTTATATTGCTTCTGCTTTTGGTTCTCTTGATCACACATCCTTCCTGGAGGTGGGAACTTTTTCTCCCTACATTACCCAAGAAGAGACAGCAACCATGGCCATATAGCCAAACTACAAGCAAACCCCATAATATTCCTCCATTGAGAAAAGAGCCAATAACAGCTGTTAAGCATTACATGCAAAAAGGGAAGCCTATCTTCTGATCATGTCCACCAGGAGACACGAGTAACCTTAATAATACAACAACAAACATCCATTTAAACATTTAAAAAAAAAATCACATAACTACTGGAAATGACAAACAAAAGATCTCAAAAACAACAAACGATCTCAAAACATGTCCCAAACCATAAAAGAATAACAGAAAAATGCACTGGAGATAGACAAAGGCTCCCCAGAAGAGAAAGAGCAGGTTTTGGATTTGCCTGAGAAGGAATTCAGAAGAATGATATGGAAACAAATTCAAATGCTCTGAAAAGGGGTGGAGGAAAACAAGGAAGAAGTCAGAAAAGTACTACAATAGCTGTTAAACAAGATTGATACAGCATTGGAAACAATTCAAAACCTGCAAAAAGAGGTCCAGATGATTAATAATAAAATATCAGAAATGGAAAATACACTGAAAGGGGAAAGGAGCCATATAGAAGAAATGGAAACCAGAATTAGCAAGCTGGAAGACACATCTCTCAATACTGCTAAGATAGAAGAGAAACCAGAAAAAGGGATTAAAAAAATCTGAAGAGAGTCTAAGATTCATGCTGGATAATATGAAGAGGAACAACTTAAGAATTATTGGCATTATGGAACAGGAAGAATCAAAGAAGGCCACAGAGGAGATAGCTGAAAAGCTTCTGGAAGAAAATTTCCCTAACATTTTGAAAGTGCAAAGATAAACATTCAAGAAGCTGAACGTACCCCAGGAAGGATAGACCCCAAAAGAAATTCACCAAGACATATAATAATCAAGCTCTCCAAAATCAAAGACAAGAAGAGAATCCTAAAAGTGGCCAGGGAGAAGAGAAGTGTCACTTACAAAGGCAAACAAATCAATTTAAGCTTGGACTATTCAGCATAAACCATACAGGCGAGAAGGCAATGAAGAGACATATACAAAACCCTAAAAGAAAAAATCTGCCAATGAAAAATCGTCTATCCAGCAAACCTGTCAATCAAATATGATGGTGCATTCAAAACATTCCAGGATAAACAGAATCTAAGACATTTTATCAAAACCAATCCAGGACTTCAAAACATCCTAAAGGGTGTTCTTTGGATTGAAAACCAACAAGAACAGAGAACAACCAGAGATTGACAGGTGTGGCAACACTACCTGGAACTTAGTCAACAGATAGCAGATTCCAGAAAAGAACAAAACTACAACAATGAATTCAAAGGAGCTGGGAGGTCAATCGAAGTTCAAAATAATATCAATATCAAAGAAGGGATAAATGTAGGAACAGAGATCCAGGTGGTGAGGATGTCAGGTAGATTACAGGATACAGTAGATTCTCCTAAATGGAGAGAAAAGTTAGTAGACTATAAGGTAACCCCAAAGAAAGTTAATACTTCACAACTTAACATGAAAATGAACTTCCAAGCAGAACAAACAAACATGAAAACTAAGAAGAAACTGACAAGAAATAGCACACATACAAAAAAACTCAGCACAAGAAGACATGCAGAACAAAGCAACAAACAGCACTATCAAAAAATTAATATAATGCCAGCAATAAATTCATAGCTATTGATAATTACATTGAATGTCAATGGAGTGAATGCACTAGTGAAGAGACAGAGAGTGGCAGATTAGATAAGAAAACAAGACCCTTCGAAATGCTGCCTGCAAGAGACACACCTCACAAACAAAGATAAAAATAGACTAAAAGTTAAAGGATGGGAAAAATATACCAAGCTAACTGCAACAATAAACAAGCATGAGTGGCGATTCTAATCTCTGATAAAGTAAACTTTAAGACAAAAAGCAGCATGAGAGATAAAGAAGGACACTATCTCATGATCAAAGTGTCAATTGAGCAAGATGACATAACCGTAATAAACAGGTACACTCCCAATGAAAAATCACCAAGATACATGAAGCAAACCTTACTAGAATTGAAGAAAGAAATAGATAAATCTACAGTTATAGTGGGAGATTTTAATACGCCACTTTCAAAAAGGGACAGAAGAACCAGAAAGAAATTTGACAAAGTTACAGAAGAACTAAACAGCACAATCAACCAACTTGGACCTCATAGACATGTACAGATCATTCAAGCCAACAAGAACACAATATACTTTCTTCTCCAGTGCACACGGAACATTCTCCAAAATTGAACATGTGTTAGGTCACAAAGCAAGCCTCCATAAATTTACAAACATAAAAATGCTATGAAGAACCTTTTCAGACAACAATGCTATAAAACAAGTAATCAACAATAAGAAGACTAAGGAAATAAATTTGAATACGTGGAAACTGAACAACACCCTGCTGAAAAGTGACTGGGTAAAAGAAGAAATTAAATGTGAATTTGTAAAGTTCCTAGAAACAAATGAGAATAAAAACACAACATACCAAAATCTTTGGGACAAGGTGAAAGTGGTGGTGAGAAGACAATTTATTGCGATAAATGTGCACATCCATAAAGAAGAAAGAACCAAACTTAACACATTAACACAACATTTCAAACAATTAGTAACTGACCAACAGAGGGAACCTACAGTTACCAAAATAAAATAAATAATAAAGATAAGAGCAGAAATAAATGAGATGGAAAACAAAAACTAAAGAAAGAATCAACAAGACAAGAAGCTTGTTCTTTGGAAGGCTTAATAAAATTGACCAACCATTAGCAAACCTAACAAAAGAAAAGAGGGAAAGACACAAATAACTCACATTAGAAACCACACAGGTGATGTTACAGCAGAACCAAATGAAATTAAAAGGATAATAACAGAATACTAAGAAGAATAGTACTCCAACAAATTTGAAAACTTAGAAGAGATGTATACATTTTTAGAAAAACTCAAATTACCAAAACTTACAAAGAGTACAGTAGAAAACTTTCATAGACCAATAACAAAAGAAGAAATGGATCAGGTCATCAAAAACCTCCCAACTAAAAGAAATCCAGGCCCATATGGCTTCACTGGTGAGTTCTACCAAACATTCAGGGAAGAGCTATCACCAATTCTACTCAAATTACTCCAGAATATAGAAGAGGATGGGAAATTCCTAATACTTTTTATGAAGCAAGTATAACCCTCATCCCTAAACCAGGGAAGTACAACACTAAGAAAGAAAACTAAAGACCAATATCCCTCATGAACATAGACACAAAAATTCTCAACAAAATCCTAGCCAACAGAATCCATCAGCACATCAAAAAAAAATACATCATGACCAAGTGGGTTTCATAAAAGGGATGTAAGGATGGTACAACATTAGAAAAACAATCAATGTTATCTTTCACATAAATAAGAAAAAGGAAAAGAACCACATGATCATATCAATTGATGCAGAAAAGTATCTGACAAAATCCAACATCCATTCCTGATAAAAAACACTCAACAACATAGGAATTGAAGGGAATTTCCTTAACATAATCAAGAGCATTTATACAAAACCAACAACCTACATCACTCTCAATGCAGAGAAACTGAAACCATCCCTCTACAAATGGGAACCAAACAAGGATGCACTTTGTCACCACTCCTTTTCAACATTGTTTTGGAAATATTAGCCAGAGCTGTATGGCAAGATAGGGAAATTAAAGGCATCTAAATTGGCAAAGCGGAAATAAAACTCTATTTGCGGATGATATGATCCCATACATAGAAAACCCCAAAGACTCAGTAAAAAAGTTACTAAACATCACTGGAAGATTCAGCAAAGTGGCAGGGTATAAGATCAACATACAAAAATCAGTTGAATTCCTCTATAGCAACAATGACAGCACTGAAAAAGACATTAGGAAAAAAATGTCATTTGCAAAGCCTCCCAAAGGATGAAATATTTAGGAATAAACGTAACCAGAGAAACAAAGGACCTATGGAAAGAGAATTACAAAATATTACTAAAAGAAAACAAAAACAACTTACAAAAGGGGAAGAACATACCATGTTCCTGGATAGGAAGACTCAACAATGTAAAAATGTCAATACTACCCAAAGCAATATACACATATAATGCAACCCCAGTCAGATTCTAGTGACATTCTTCAAAGACATGGAAAAGACAATTACAAACTTTATATGGAAAGGAAGGAGACCCAGGATAAGTAAAGCACTGCTCAAGAAGAAGAACAAGGCTGGAAGCCTCTCACTCCCCAATTTCAAAATCTACTACACGGCTACAGTGGTCAAAACAACCTGGTACTGGTACAATGACAGATACATTGATCAGTGGAACAGAAGAGAGAATCCAGAAATTAACCCATCCACACACAACCAACTGATTTTTGACAAAGTTCCTAGGTATGTTACATGGTGAGGAGATAGTCTCTTTAACAAATGGTGCTGGCAGAACTGGAAAGTGATAGGCCAAAGATTGAAACAAGACCTTTATCTCACACCCTATACAAAACCCGACTCAGCATAGATTAAAGACCTAAATGTGAATCCCCAAATTACGAAAGTTATCAATCAAAAAACAGGGACAAATGTGAGGGCTCTAATACAGGGAATACACAGACTACCAAACATTTTGAAAACTACACAAACAAAAATAGACAAAAATAGATGAGTGAGACATACTAAAAATTAAAAACTTATGTCCATCAAAAGACTTCACCAGAAGAGTAAAAAGAGAGCCCACAGAATGGGAAAAAATCTTTTGCAATGACATATCAGACAAGGGACTCATTTCTAAAATATGTAGGAACCTATAACACCTCTACAAGAAAAAGACAAATAAGTCAATTAAAAATGGGCACAGGACATGAACAGACACTTCACCAATGAGGAAATCCAGGCAGCCAACAAACACATGAAAAAATATTCACGATCACTAGCCATTAGAGAGATGCAAATCAAAACAACAATGAGATATTATCTCATACCAGCAATAACAGCAAAGACAAAGAAAATGGAAGACAATGAGTGCTGGCAAGGATGTGGAGATACTGGGACACTCCTGCATTGCTGCTGGGATTGCAAAATGGTCCAGCCTCTCTGGAAAGCAATATGGCTCTTCCTCAGAAGGTTGGGAATAGAAATACCTTATGATCCAGCAATCCCTCTACTTGGTATTTATCCACAAGAAATACGAGCCATAACATGAGTAGATATATACACATCAATGTTCATAGCAGCACTATTTAAAATAGCAAGAAGATGGAGATAGCCTAAAAACACATCAACTGAAGAATGGATAAGCAAACTTTGGTACATACACACAATGGAATGTACCTTGAAGAACAACAAGGAAGCTGCAAGCCACTACATAACATGGATGAACTTTGAGGACATTATGCTGAGTGAAATTAGTCAGTCACAAAAGGAGAAATACTACATAGGACCATTATTGTAAAAGTGTAAGAAAAAGAACTCACACTAAAAGAGGAGAAAAAAATTATATATATATTTGGTGATCACCAGGATGTATGGGATAAGAAAAGGGGAGGAGCGGAGGGGAAGAATAGAGCACAGGGTAAGGAATAGACACAGGATAGCTTGTGGTGGGGTGGGGGTGGGGAAGGGGAGGCAATACACAAGAAGGGGGAGGGGAATGGAAGAACAAGTCTGATGGGAGAACAGTTAGGCACATTCGCATGGGCTAAGTGGGACAGAGAGCAATCATGATGTATGCACAACCTTGGAATAACAGGGCTCTGGGATACAGAGATTGAGGCACACTTTGAAGGGGTTAAAGAGGAGAACAGTGTTAAGATACTTGGCTCTCTTTTGAATCTTGGTTTCTCTTGCTTACCATTGTAAAATAGACACTTGAGGTAGGGAGAAAGGAATAGCCAAAAGTTGCGAGCTAAGCCTGATTACATTCAACAGACCCCCTTGAACCCGGGTGGAGACCTGGATGACCAGCAGTACGGCATGACCTGGGGACTCCTGGGCCCAGAGGCAGTGACATGGCCACAGAGGACTAGAGTGGAGAGTGAAGCATCCAGCTGATATGAAGTGAGGGGAGATGCACAAGAACACCCATACTTGCAGACAGTACCC
>NW_006408549.1:22901076-22971959 GCF_000296735.1 Chrysochloris asiatica
AAAAAGAAAGAAAGAAAGAAGATGGAAGGAATACACAGAGTCACTGTTTCAAAAGGAAATGGCTGATATTCAACCATTTCAAGAGGTAGGGTATGATCAACTGCCAGTGATACTGAAGGAAGAAGCACAAGGTGCATTGAAGGAATTGAATAAGAACAAGGCACCAGAAATTGAAGGAATGAAAATGGAAATCTTCAAGAAAGTGTGGCGGCACTGGAGGCACTCACTCATCTATGCCAAGTAATTTGGAAGATGACTATCTGGCCAAGTTATTGGAAGAGATCCGTATTTGTGCCCATTCCAAATAGAGGTGACCCAACGGAATGTGGAAATCATCAGACAATATCTTTGATATTCCATGCGAGAAAAGTTTTACTACAGATAATACAGAAACAGCTGCAAATCATACTAGTAGACACTTTTTTTTTTTTCCAAAATCAAATAAAAATTGTACTTATTTCTCTTATTTTGGGGAGGTGAATTATAAGACAAGGACAGATAATAACACTTTTTTCTTCCCTAATTTATATCAGTAAGTTTCAAAAAATGACTTTTTCAATAGGTCTTATGTTATATCAATAAAATATTAGCATTTTAGTTTAGGTAGATGATTATTTCCCAAGTTGGTATATCTCTATTGCTTGTGAATTTAATTTTCTAATTACAGTCTGTTTTTGTTGCTGTTAAGTGCCATTGAGTCAGGTCAGACTCAAATTGACCCCTATGTAGGGTTTCCAAAGAGCAGCTGGTGGGTGTGAAGTGCCTAGCTGTGGTTTGAAGTCCAATGCTGATCTTACAGTACCACACCAGGAGTCCAATTACAGTGTAATCCAACAATAATTTTTTTCTTAATATAAAATATTTTGAGAGAGTCTAACATTCCTGGCAAAAAATGTAACTTATATGCATGAACATGGCAGCCTCTGTCCTTTTCATGAAAGTGCTGTTAGATAACACATAGGGGCTCCTGACTACTAGAGGTTAGACCCAGGTGGTAGAGACAGAAGCATCTTTTTGCCAATGAGCTTTATTGCCCTCTGTAGAATTTAAACGCCTTTAAGTTTAGAGTCCCTGGGTGGTGGTACCCTTGGCTGTTAACTGAAAAGTTGATAGTTTAAATCTACTTAGAGATACCTCAGAAGAAATGTCTGGTGATCTGGTTTAAATAAAAAGGGGAAAACAGTCATTAAGAATGACACGGAGCGCAATTCTACTCTGACATGCTTGGTCTTTGGCTCAGAGTCAACCTGACAGCCACTAGTGTAGATAGTACAGTTATTGTCCATGTTTTCTTTGGCCTAACATTTGTGTTATATGGCTAGTCCTTGAATGTACTTTAGTTTGAGAGCAAAGAGATACTACATAATAAAACTATAAGTAAGAGGAATACATATGAGACGATATGTAGGGGGAGAAGAAAAGTTATACAAGACATTCTTCTTGTCTTTAAGACGCCAATAAGCCATTAGTGAAAACAAACAAGCACAAAACAACTGTGGAATATAAAACAGTGATTCTCAACTTTACACCAGCAGGAAGGACTCGCTATGCAGTGATTCTTCAGCAGTTGGGGTAGGTAGGTGAATTGTCCTTCTCTAAATGAACCGTAACCACAGTCTCAGGACATAGGAAGGCAAAGAAATGGAAATAGTGGTGAGAAATTAGAAAATGCTCCCCAAGTGACTCTGGAATGCTTCTCTTTATTCTCCTATGTCTACTCTTCCTAATCCCTCCCCATACCTCCTCTTGAGAATTACTAATGCAGAAAGAACTGAAATGAATCACATAGTACAGAGCCAGTTGATGATAGCTACTCTCTTCACAAGGCGAGTTTAGTTAAGCAGAAAAGGTTAAGGAATATGAACTGTATTTGAAAGACAGAGGGAAAGCACCACTCATTAGCCTCATAACATCTGTAAAGGGCCAATGGTGCAATGGATTATTTAATGGCTCGTTTAGCTATGTTGTTGTTGTGTGCCTTTGAGTCAGCTCTGACTCATATTGACCCTTCATAGGGTTTCTGAGAGCGGCGTGTGGGTTTGAACTGTCCGCCTTGCAGTTAGCAGTCCAGTACTTATCATACAGTGCCACACCAGGGCACCAAAAGACTTTTTCCTTATGGGTCTGGGTAAGAAAGGGTTGGGGGAGATGTTAATGGATTACATGATTCTGTTGTGAGTGATTGTTAACAGGACTAATTGTGATTCGTCAATTTTGCCATCCTGCTGGATTTTAAATGAGCCACCTCAGAAGCTGGGGTGAGGATTTCACTATCTTCAAGGAAAAAGAGTTAGAAATGTGTCCTTTGAACTCCCAGATCCCTGCACATTGAATTTCCTTGACCCAAAGACAGAAAGCCTTGGCACTGGAGGGATAGCTAAGGAGCTTGCAGCAGTAGAAACAAAGCCAAAGCATGAAACAGTGTCAGGCTTCCGCACCCACAAAGTAGATAAAGTTGAGTGACTTTGGGCAGGAGGTTTACCTGCAGAGTGGGGTGCCTCCGGGCACTTTATTGGTGGAGTTTGAGTTGAGTGCCTTCAGGCTGAGGCTTATGGTGGAGTAGTGAGCCCCATGGGCATTTATAAGCATCCCTAAAAGAGCTATTAACATTGTCTGAGCAGGGCAAAGTTCAGGCCAAGGGGCTGAGGGTCAGAGAGAGGCCTGTCTGCCTGTAGAGCTGAAGAGAGGCTGTCTGGAATGGAAGAACTGTGCCCTGAGCATTTCTGACTCTGAATTGTAAGGTTAACGCCCCTAACAAACGTCATAGCTATGAGTATTTTGTCTTAGTTCTGTGTGACCATTGCTAAATAGAGAGTGCTGTAGGGCAGAATGGCTAATGCCCCAGGAACTACTGCACTTCACTCCTATTGTTACTGATGGTTGACCTAATTGATACGGAGAACAACCAAACCACTACTTCATCCAAACTCTCCTTTTCCCCATCTATATCCTCCATCATAGTCTGTTGTTGTTGTTGTTAAGTGCCATCGAGTCGGTTCCGACCCATAGCGACCCTGTACAGGGTTTCCGAGGGTGTAAATCTTTACGGGAGTAGAAAGCCTCATCTTTCTCCCACGGAGCGGCTGGTAGTTTCGAACCGCTGACCTTAAGGTTCGCAGCCCCATAGTCTACTAGGTCCTTAATCAGGTTATCTGCACATCTGAGGTAAAGAGCACTTGTTTTTTTTTGTGTTTATGTTGGGTTATTTTGGTAGAAACTGCTATATTGAGGTTAGATGCAGGGAGAGACTGGCATGGCTTCGTTTGTCCTCAGGGGTTTACGTTTGTCCTCATGGATTCCAATGTGTCCTTACAAATCCCAGCTTGTTCTTGATTTATATATATTTGGTTGACATCCAGTTTTTCCCCAGATTCCTGCCCAGCTGACCTACAATGGCTTCATGCCTATCACAGATGCAGATTCAACAGCTTCCCATAGAATTCTTTGCCAGCTCCCCTTTATGATCCTTAATTATTGTGTAACACTCCAATCACCCCCCTTTCAGATCTTTATTTCCCTAGTGTTTCCTATAATTGTGCAAGATTTAATGCCAAAAATATATCAGTCTAAATTACTCATGGTATTATTATGCATAACTACTCAAACTTTGATAAAATTTATACGGCTATCTATCTATCTATCTATCTATCTATCTATCTATCTATCTATCTATCTATCTCTGTATCAGAAAAGTTTCAGTATTTTTTTAATTCCTATAGTATTTGTCAATATTATGTTATCAAGAAATTCCTCTACATGGACTAATCAAGAGCAAGCTAGACAGTAACATTTCTGAAATTATTATGATCCCAATAAGAAAGGCCCAATTCAGATTCAATTCCTTTCTGTATCTCATTTCATTCTGCCTATTTAGAGCTGGCATCAGACAGATACTTTGCTGCTAGTGATCTGTATTCTATGGGCTATTTAACAATGCTCAGGCAATTTAAGAGCTAGTAAACTAGTTTCTCAATGTTTCTTCTACTCTAGCACTCTCGGGCATTTTTTATATATTCAATAACTGCTTGCTGAATGAATGAAAGAATGAAGGAATGCTAACGCCACTCACCCACCAAAAGCTTCAAGGTATTAATGGTAGTTACTATTCATTCATTCATCTCCTACTGCGTATCAGTCATAATGTTGGCTTGATTTTAAATATTGTTGTTAAGTGATGTCAAGCCAGTTCCAACTCATAACGACACTCTATAGGGTTTCCTAGGAGTGGTGGGTGAGCTTGAACTGCCGACCTTGCAGCTCAAACCAACCTTGCATTCCAACACATTAACCTGTAACACCATTTTAAATATAACACCCTGGAAAAAGAGAATTGTTATTAGAATTTTACAGATGAGGAAATAGAGAATATCTTGTGCAAAGTTACATAGCCAATGAATGGGAGGACTTGAAAATAAACTTGTGTTTTTTTTCATCTTAAACCCTGGGCTTGTTCTGCTGCATCAGACTGCCAATCACAAAGACAAGTTCTCTAGTGAAGACTCTCACACAGTTTAACTCAACATTTCCACTCACTCTTTCCCCTTTTAAATGTTCTCCATTCTGTATTAATCTTGTTTGTGTTTGTTTGATTGGTTAAAAATATATGCTTTTTCTTTTTTTTTTGTTTAAGATTTAGCATGGCATCTGCCTCTTGCTTTTGGTTCTTGCTACCTCCAAATTTTGTCTTGTGAGCATGAGTCAGCCTGACCTGCTTCTGCTTCCTATTTTAAACCTGCTAAGAATTACATCAATGGATAAAAAAATAAAAAAGGAAGTCGCTAGTTTTTCAGAGCAGTTGTGGCTACATGTTTCCTTTTTGATGTATATGATCTGTGACTTGATTCTCTGCAACACTTACACAGCCACGTCTTCCTGCAAAGCAGCAAGCTCAGCTCTGTTGTCCCAGTTTCTTCTCTATCCAATTTCCTCCAATGCCTCCCTAGTGTGTATACTTGGGCTTCTTCCTAACTTTCTGTTCTCTGTAGCTTGGACCTGTGTGCCCGCTGCCTCATCTCTAGCACAGCCACAGGCTTGAACACATTGCAGGTGGCTGGACCAGTAAACCCACATAACTGATGGAACATTCTTACACACACACTTGTGTTTGTTTCATTCCAAACCAAGAGGCTTGTTCTGCTGCCTCCATCAGAATATTCATTACAAGGGCAAGCTCTCCAATGAAGCCTCACACCATTTACCTCGACATCTTCACCCACCCTGGCCCCTTTACATACTTCCAGGACCAGTCTTCTAATTTTAAAGGAATATTTCGATGTTTCATATGTATTTTCAAATCAGAATCATTACAATTTTCCTTTGACTCAGTTGTTTTGTTGTTAAGTCCCATCGAGTCGATTCTAACTCATAGCAACCCTTACATAGGGTTTCTGAGGAGCAGTTCAGTTTGAAATACTGACCTGTGGTGGAAGCCAAGTTTTGATCCTACAACATCACACTAGTAGTTCTTTTGACTCCGAAGAATATAGAAATTCAAAAATTTCCAACAATGGTGCAGACACCAGGACCCAAATCATTTCACTTCCTAGAGGAACAGCGAGAAAATGCTCGTCCACTTCAAAAAATAAAACTTCTTAAAATGGCAAAGCACTATTGTTCAGCCCTCCATTCCCTTTCCTGTATTTGAAATGTTGTTGGATGTAAGGTGTTACTTTGGCACTGATTAAGTATCAGAAAAAGCAATCTGGAATCCTGACTCCCAGAAGAACACAGTGAGAATTATCCAATTTTATTGTCCTCTACAGATTCATAGAATTGTTGGTGTGAAAGGATCATGGCAATGAATCTAATTCATCTCCACACTCAATGCCTGTAGGCATATCTCAGACCTCTCTAGAGAGATTGAAATGTATTCTATTTTTAAAGATCTCCAAAAATGCTATAACCTCACTCAATAAATCCTTCCAATATGCAGTTACTTTCCACACTAGGAAACATTTCCTTACATCTAACTAAAATCTCTTATTCAACAGTATGTTTATTCCCTCTGCTTTCTCTTGTCCTACATCTAGTCAACATTAAGAATGGATGCTTACTGCATTGCCTTATTTACTAATCTTCCATTGTCACTGGAATGAAAACCTCATTATTACAACTTTCTCAACTACTTCAATCTCTCACTAAAATGTTCTTGACTACTTCAATCCCTTTTATAACTAGAGAAATTTTAAGAGGACACAGTCTTTTATGAATTTCAAAACATTAGTTACTAGATTAATACAAAATGTTCATATTTATTGTTCAACACAAGTGATGACCAAGACACTTCTTCCACAGTATTTCTTTTTGGGTGACAAAGACCTGGGGTTTCCATATTCTAGTATTAGCTGTAACAAGTAATAGCTTTAAAAGTTCCAATATAATTGAATAGTCTTCGTGTGCTTTATAGCATGAGATAAACATGTACGTAAGGTTCATCTATGTTACTTTTCATTAATCTAAATATAAACAGTCACCTGTGAAACGTTTAGTGGAGATTTTATTTGAAAATTTGTATCTTTTAGAAACGTAGAGAAAAGTTTTTTAGTATATTTTGTAACTGCAGGAAATAATTCTGATTCTAAAAGTGTCAATTTATTATATATAATCTGTTCTTCACTTACTCTCCATTCAATTTAGTGAAAGTTGCATGTTAAAAGTCATTGGACAAAATATATGAATAAACAGGCATGAATGAACATTAGTGTCACATCTTCAATTTAATCATCACAAGCTTTAGTGGTTGGTGTTTAAATTTGAATAGTGGTATTAACTGGTTTTCTTCGTAGGTATATGGATATTAACCTATCGCAAACAGTACTGTACTTCAAGAATGATCTTGAAATGTTCATTTCCAAGGCAAATGTGACATCACTGCTATTCAATTTGTTGTAAACCATACGATTGTCTAATTCAAAATGTCCAATACCGGTTCATATCAACTCACTAAAGAGTAGGATACTGATCTTCTTGTGTTCCAGTTCTTTTTGATAACTTCCAATTTTCCTAGATTCATACTACATACATTCCACATTCCAATTATTAATGGATGCTTGCAACTGTTTCTCCTCATTTTGAGTTGTACCTATCAGCAAATGATGGTCCTAAAAGCTTGGCTTTATTCTTGTCATTTTGGTCAACTCTACTTTGAGTGCCTTCCAACACAAGGGCCTCACTTTCTGGCACTATATCTGACAATGTTTCACTGCTACTCATAAATTTATAGTGGCTAACCATTCAGAAGTAATCTGCCTCTTCTCTATTCTACTTTTGTCTAGAAACTCCACTGAACCTGTCCACCAATGGTGACCCTGTATATGGCCACTGGCATAACTTCCAAGTATCACAGTAACACACAAACCACCACAATATGGCAGATTGACAGAGAAGCGGAGATGTGATGCTATAGGATAAAGTGCTGAACTGCAAGGTCAGTGGTTCAAGATCACCAGCTGCTCCATGGAAACCCTATACAGGGTCACTATAAATTGGAAATGACTTGATGACACTTAACAACATTGTGGTTGTGTTTTTTAAGTGCTGTTGAATAGGTTCCAACTCACTGCAACCCTGTAAAAAGTTTCTGAGGTGGTAGATCTCTGCAGAAGCATAAAGGCTCATATTATTATTTTTAGATTATTTTAAATTTTGCTAGTCATCTAATCCCTAGTACCTGGACACTTCTTGCTTGCACTATTTCTGGATACCTCCCTCTGTGGAGCAGCTGGTGGCCTTAAACAGCCCATCTTTTGATTCTCAGTCCAGTACTTATCCTACAGAACCACTGTACTCCCCAGACATCACTTCTGGAATAGATACATGGATATTGATTTGTTGTGGTAGTGTAGCACAGAGTCAGTTCTGACTTATAGAGACCCTAGATAGGGTTTCCAAGATTGAACTGTTGATCGAGCGGTTAGCTCAGTAAATTATCCAGTACCTAAAGGACCTCTGGTAGCATAGCGGTTATGAATTGGGCTGCGAACCGTGAGGTCAGCAGTTCAAAACTACCAGCTACTCTGCGGGAGACAGATAAGGCTTTCTGTTCCCATAAAGATTTACAGCCTCAGAAACCCTGTTCAGGGTTGCTATGGCACTTAACAACAACATCAACATCTTATAATGCCACACCAGGGGTCAGAAATGGTATACTTTTATCTATCTTTATACATTTTTTGAGTACCAGGTCCTATTTATATTATTATTTTTAGATTATTTTAAATTTTGCTAGCCATCTAATCCCTAGTCCCTGGACACTTCTTGCTTGCACTATTTCTGGATACCTCCTTCTAACCTTGTCTTTTTCCAATAAAGTGATATAAAAACTACTTCACCCACCTTGTAACATCACATCTTATAACATCACCCTCCTACTTAAAGAATCTATCAGAGATGCTTACATTGTATCAGTTCTACCTATAATATTAAAATCAACAACTTTCTCACTCTCTTAACCTTCATCTATTAAGCATTTTTCAATTCCTCATTAACATGGTTTCACCAATGTCACTAAACCCTTCTTCCCAAGTCCAGGTCAGGAATGACTTATTTTATCGTAGTCTTCTTAGCCTGCTATATGCTATTAATATTCTCTTTATTCCAAATCTATCATATCCTTCAGACCTTCAGATATATCATGTTCACCATTTACTAATCTATCATTCATTAATTTCTTGTTTCATCTTTTAGTAATCAATCTCACTTTATAGTCCAATTAACTGAAACCTTATAGCAACAAGCAACATCGTTTCACATATTCAGAGTTGTTGTTGTTAAGTGCCATTGAGTTGGCTCTGACTCATAGCGACCCTGTATGGGATTTCCGAGATACAAACTGACCTTATGGTTCACTGCTTATCCTACAGTGTCACATAGTGCACGTTAGTGCATGCACATAATTCTCCAAATACAATTGAACAATAGAATCCTGCACCCATTTCTGTCTCATTTTTGTTTGAGGGATTAATAAAACAATAATTTCTTACTGTGGTACCTTAAATTTATTTGATATGGCTTTTCTATCCAATGTCTTAACTTCTACCAAGTGATTGGGTGGGAACTTGCAAGAAAGATATATAGGACTCTAAGGCTGGGGATGGTTAATTTTGCCATTCATCTAGGTTGAAAAGGAGACAACTCAGAAGCAGGAACAGATGATCCCAAGACCATTCAAAAAGAAGATCATGAGTGGAGCATGAGATCCCCACTTAGAAATGTAGTGACAGCAGCGTCAACGTCACAGGGGGTATAGCATGGGAAAACAGAGCAGCTGTGGGCTCTAGGCCCATGGACTGAGTAAAGCTGAATGTCTAAAGGCAGGGCACTAGTTTGCAGAATATGCCTTCTGAGCATTCACACACTGGCTGAAATGGCCTTTTAATACTTTCTTGAACATGGCAGAGGCCAAGGGCCCACATGGCTGAAAAGCCAAAAACAAGAGTGAGGCATGCCTGTAGCATGACAGACAAGGTGTTCCTGACTGGAGGACTGCTGCATCCTAAGGTTTTCTGATCCTGAATTGTACCCTGTCCATTTCCCTAATAAACCCTATAATTGTGACTACTGTTATAAATTCTGTGTGGCCATTGCAATGGATTATCAAACCCAGATATGAATCCGAGAGTGCTGTGGAAGGGATGGTTAGTGTCAGGATAGGTCAGCACTGTATAGAGTTTCTAGGAGCTTCTGGTGGATTTGAATCATGGATCATTGTAATGCAAACTGACCTTCCTGTCTGTTGCTTATTTTACCAAGACTCCCCAGCACCATGTTGTGGTTGTTATATGCTGTCAACTCAGTTCTGACTCATAGTGACCCTATATAGGGTTTCTAAATAGTGACTGTGGAGGTTGAACCACTGATCTTTGCAGTACACGCACTAACCTGTAGCCCTATAACAGGACTCCTAGGAGTCAATAATTTAAAAGAAAACATTCTGATATCATGATAAATCGTTCTAGCATTCCAAAGTATAAATTGACTATTTCTTTGAAAGTCCTGAAAGCATAAATTAAAAAGTTGAAAACATAAATTAAAAATTTGTTTTTCATTGTCTGTTTTTAAAATTTCATGTTGAAATCTCTGGTACATATTTCCTGTGCTTAAGGCACTGGGCAAGATTTTCCAAGGAAACTTTAGCTTTACAATTAGTGTTATCCTGGACAAAATTAATCAGATTCCTAAGGCTAGAAATATAAAGAGAAATCAGTACAGGGTAATTTTTAACTTTGCAGTGAATGTCTATAATAGCTAAAGGCAATATTAGGGAATGTATGAGATGCCACTCAAAATCGAGGAAATCAATCTTGCTTAGCTTTCAGTTGATCTTACATTTCCAACCAGTGTGTGGATTACACACTTTTTCTGGAAATTTTCTTGTCACAGTGATGGGAGCACTCTGGCATTTGGTTGGCAGGATCTAGGGAGTATCTTCCCAAAAATCTGAAGGATAAAGGGGCATATCAAAGAATTGTTTTGCATTCCATACCACTCTGGAATGTCTCAATAGGATTGCAACTACAGGTTAATCAAGGAAACTTTATACTTGGTTTTACTCAGAACCTTAAGAATAACTGGTCAATGTTTTAGAAAAGGTGATGGCAATACCAATGAATTGTGGAAGCGCAACTGCAGCACACATATATCAGTCTACGATATTGCTGCATAGTTTCTAATGGCGCCACATACTGCTACAGCTAGAAATTACCCAATTTTTCAACATACAGTTGCAAGTATACAATTATCTTACTTTCAATTGGCCGTAGCACTGATATATTCTTTTATTTTTCTATGTAGGTAGGCAATATTGTCTGTGAATTTCATTTCAGCTTACCATTATTAAGGGGCTGGCATTATTATAAAATGTTATAATATTAGGATTTGGGATCTGAGTGAGGACCACTGTTCTAATAAAGAAATTGTAATGGTCCTTTTCTCTTTAGCAACGCAATTAATATCCTACGCAGACAGGAGATGAACTAAAAGGAAGTCATCTGAGTTCTTATGGGAAAGCATTTGTTTATTACAAAAGGGAAACAAATACAAGAAGAGCCCCTTAAGACTTTTCTCTTCCATCATCCCGCCTTCAATTAAGTCCATTACAGCTATTTGGGGACCATCAGACAAGAAACATGAAATAAAAGGACAAAATGCCACTGAACTAATGGTCCACCTTCAAATTAAACTCTTGATCTTCTTAAATATAAGGGATGGGGGAAGTTTATAAAAACTACTTTTATTGGAATTTTATATAGCCTGAATTATTTGCTACTGATACTAACCTCGATTTGAAATCTCATTTGACAAAAACTTCCCCTCATCATTTGTTCCCTACCAGTCTATCTACCCAGTTCTTGATGCCAACAACTTAAATTATCTTTATCACCATTTGAAACTCCATATCTAATCAGCTTTCCGCTATGCAGATTTGACTTCAGGAATATGTGCACACCCACCTATATATCTCTTTTTCTTCTACCATCATCTGAAGACAAGTAATCATCACATACTATCTTCTCTTTCAGCTGTGCCTCCAAATTTGTTTTTCTTGTGTGTCCCTCAATCAATACCATATTCTCTAACCAGAAAGAGCGCTATATTTTTTAAATACAAATTTGAGCAGTTTTCTGAGTTCAAAATAAAAAAAAAAAAGAAGAAGAAGAGAAGAAGAAGAAAAGAAAAAAGATCCTCTTGCTTCAAACAAATTTCCAAATTCTTATCCAAGTGGTGGTATGCCCTAGAGGCGGTTCCAACTTATAGTGAACCTGTATAAGCTTTAGAAGGCTGTAAATCTTTACAGGAGCAGAAAGCCTCATCCTATGGAGCAGCTGGTAGTTTCAAACTGCTGACCTTGAGCTCAGCAGTCTGACTTGTAACCACTATGCTAAAAGAGCTCCTGGTACATCAATCTCATGACTTGCGCATAAGTAATGTTACTCCATTGCCTGAAAAAAAGTCTTCCTTCCTCTACTCCATTCTTGAATACATGCAACACCTCACTTTTCATGGATAATTCATAGTCACTTTCAGATGAAATCAGCTTAAACATTTCTTTGGGAAAGCTTTTCGTAGCACATATATGCAAGGGGGCTTCAAAACTTTTTTTTTGGAAACATCCTCAATTAGCTTCTCATTTTATTTTTATGAACTTTTGAACTCCCTTCAGCGGTAAGATTCCTCATTTACTCACTCTCACTAAACTTTGATTTTCCTTCAAATTTATGTTTGTGTGTATGTGTAATTCTTAGTTTATTGTGATCTTAAACTCCATGAGGGCAGTGGCTGGCCATTACATAATTATCACAGTAGTCCTTCTTCCCTGCAGGGCGGGTATTTCAGACTAAGTGTTTAATTGACATGGGCTGTACATAGAGGAGAGCAAATCCTTTGATCTCATTCTAGATCTAGCAAACCACTTTCCTAGGACAAAATCTGGCTTTCTGTCTAGGGCTCCTCCATAGAGGAAATAAACTACCAACATCAACAACTAATCTGCTCCTTATAAAACTGTATTTTCCTATGTAAAAGAAATTATTATTATTCTGAGTTTACACTTTAGTCTCATATATATTTGATTAGTGGGAGACAGAAGTGTTCTTGATAGGCTGACAAAAAACAGTATTCATTACAAAGTTAAGGTATTTGTCCTTAGAAAGGGAAATTTTGCTCAAGTAAAATCATCTTGTGAGGTCCTATTGGGGTGGCCTTTCAAATGCACTGTTAACAAGAAGTAAATTAAAATATTAAAGTCTCAGTGTGATAAAGACAAAATTACCAAAACATAAATAGATGTCAGCTTTTGGTTGCCCCCACCTTTTAAGAAGGCATCTTTGCTCACCTTGTTTCCAGGGACTTTTTACACTGATTAAATTATTTAAAGTACAGAAAATCTGGAGGAAATGTTGAAAGGCTAAATTTATTTCCATAAGACTGAATTACATAGCACAGAAAAAAAATGTTAAGAATATGAGAGAAGGGGGCCAAACTGAAACCAGAAAGGGCTGAAGCTTGTATTAAAGCTTTGGGGACAGTGTGGCGCTGTAAGATTAGCACTGGACTGAGTAAAGTTCAAATCCACCAACTCCTCCTCCTGACTCCTCCCCATGGTGCTTAACAACAACAACAAAAGTAGTTTACAGCAGGTGCCCTAACTCTTAACATAAATTCAGCCTCCATTGAGTTCTTTCAGACCATTAATCAGCATTGATAAAAGCTTTGTCCTTAGGCAGAGTGAATTTGAGAATATTGAAAGTGCCATGGGCTGCTAAAAGAACAAACAGATCAGTGTTGGAAGAAGTGCAGCCACAAGGCTCCTTGGAGGCCAGGATGGCCAAACTTCATCTTTCATACTTGGGACATACTGTCAGGAGGGACCAGTCACTGGAGAAGGATATTATGTTTGGTGAGGTAGAGGGTCAAGAGAAAAAGAGAAAGACCCCCAGAGAGATGGACTGGCAAAGTGGCAGCATCAATGGCAACAATCATGAGGTTGGTCCAGGATGGGGCAGTGTTTCGTTCTGTTATGCATAGGGTCACGATGAATCGGTACCATCTCCATGGCACCTAACAACAACAAGCTGGCTAGGGGAGTTGTAGTAATCCACTTTCAAATGCACTCTGCCTAGACTTCTGGTGGAATAAGCAATGGACTGGGAACCACAAGGTCAGCAGTTCAAACCCACCAGCTGCTCCTGGGAAACCCTATATAGGGTCTTTATGAATTGGTTGTGAATCATAGGCACTTAACAACAACAGCCAGTCAAGGGAGAGGTAGTTTTGCCCTCAGGGATTTAGCTGGGCATGTCCTTAATGGCAATTGTGATATCAAGGTTAGCAGGTCATGACTTACACCCAGACCTAAGAGCTAAGAGCCCCAGAATCAATACTGTAAATGGTTTTAATCTGCAATAGTATATGTATGCTAATCATAGTCCCTTTCCCATTTCTGTACTCCTGCCTAGGACTATGACGACTTGATCTGCCCCCAGCCCTGATTTTGTGATAAATTCCCTTTGTTTTCTATGTTCTTCTTCTTTTTTTCTTCTATGCTCTTTAATTAGCAATGTAGCCATCAACACTTTGGACACCATTATGGCCTCATGTCAATGGTCTCCTTCATCAGGATGATTTGTCTTTATTCTATTAAATACATAATAAAAGGATCTCTAGACTACACCTTGTTAGTGCACTGGCTCCATAGGATAAGCACAGGACTGTGACCCACAAGATCATGGCTGGACCCCACCAGCTAGCTGCTCTGTGGGAAAGGGCTTCTGCTCCCTCAAAGATTGAGACCTCAGAAATCCAACACAGGGTCCTCAGAGTCAGAACCCACTTAAAGGCAGATCACAAAAATAACAACATACTTTACACTGTAGTCTGGTTTGGCTGCTACATGACAAGCACTAGTCTGCAAACCACAAGGTTAGCTGTTCAGACCCACCAGTCGCTCCTCAGGAACCCTATACAGGGTCCCTGTGAGTCAGAACCGACTCACCGACAATAACAACATAATATATATTGGAGTCTTGGTGTGGCTCTGTTAAATAAGCATGGAACTGCTAATCAGAAGGTGGGTGGTCCAAACG
This sequence comes from Chrysochloris asiatica, assembly GCF_000296735.1. Classification (NCBI taxonomy): domain Eukaryota; kingdom Metazoa; phylum Chordata; class Mammalia; order Afrosoricida; family Chrysochloridae; genus Chrysochloris; species Chrysochloris asiatica. Next base: position 22,915,659 of record NW_006408549.1, read on the forward strand.
CACTAGCTGCTCCTCAGAAACCTTATACAGAGTCTTTATGAGTCCGAACTGACTACATGGCACTTAACAACATAATATACATTTGCATTTGGGGTCTTTCTTCCCCTAGAAGAAGCTAGAGCTAGAGTTTTGAAGACAGGCAAGAGAAGAAACGTCATGGGAGTGGGAAGCTGCCCTAATGAATCAGATCTTGAGAGAAAAAAGAAGCCAGAGAGGATGCTTGCTTCCTGTTGTGTGGCATATACTTCCAAGTCCACCACATAGCAAAGGATCCAGTAAAAATGATAATACTTCAATGAACTATCAAGAGTTGTTTTTTTATTGTATTTTAAAGGGAAATCATGCTGAGATGGGCTTTTGGGCAGGAATGTTGTGTCCCAGATTTCTGTTACAAAATGTGCCCAGTAAATTTCAAGTTCCTTCTGGAATATCAGCAAACAGTTTTTAATCAGGAAGACTTTCATTAAGTGAGTCAAAGGGAAAATGAGTATTGTAGAAAATTGTAATTCTTAACATTGCTTCTAAGAATTTATTTAGGTAATCCCAATGAGCTGTATTTTAAAGGATCATGTGAAATAGTAACAAAAAAAAAGAATTTTCATAAGTGATAACTCCTTCAGTCTTGCAAATAAAGATGTACACAAAAGCCGTGGTTAGTAATTAGCAAGAACTCCTGAGTTACAAGAACTATTCAAGAATGGCTAATGACAAATATGTCTGTTTTCTAAATCTCTTAGTCAAATCAATCATTTTGTTATATAATAGCTTATAAACAAAACAGATACTATATATTTCATGAAATGTAGATTTAAATGTTGATATTTTATTTTAGACAACTTAAATAAAGCAAACAAAATGCACTAAACACTGCTAACTCCACTGAGCCAATTCCCAGTCTCCTAACAGATGCTCACGAATGTACCCTTTTTTGATATCTGAAATGTTTTTCATAAGTTGGAAAGGTAGTCAGTGTTGAGTCTTACAGAGTCTAACAAATCTCAGCATGCACTATGACCAAAGAATGATTCATACTTTCTGAGTGACTCATTGATTTATCACAAATTTGCATTTCTAAAAGTAGAAATTTGAAGAAAATTTTAAGCTAAAGGGAAATGATAAACATTGCCACAGCTGGAATCTATTTTAAGTAGAGGAACGGATTTTATGAAACTATGTGTTCTATGCCTATGACTGAAAAATACGTGTAAATGAAGGGGTGCATTTGGACTGTTCTTGTGGATGGTGGTCTGTAAGCAATAGAACAAATGAATAAAGCACAATTTCTTTCCTATAGGAGACAAGAATCTATTAGGAAATGAAATGTATATATATTTGTTGTTGTAAAGTGCCGTCGAGTTGGTTCCGACCCATAGTGACCCTGTACAGGGTTTCTGAGGGTGTAAAACCTTACGGGAGTAGAAAGTCTCATCTTTCTCCCGCGGAGCAGCTGGTAGTTTCGAACCGCTGACCTTAAGGTTCGCAGGCCGATTTGTAACCACTACGCTACCAGAGCTCATATATATAGCGACCCTGTATAGGGTTTCCGAGGAGCAGCTGGTGAGCTTGAACCACTGACCTTGCAGTTTAAACAGCTTTGTAGTCTGGCACATTAACCCACAGCGCCACACCAGGACTCTCTAACTGAGAGAGTAAAACCGTGGAAGTACTATGAAAGTTTGAAACCGAGTTTATATTCCTCAACATCTAGAAGACAGGTGACACATAGTAAGTGCTTCAATCAATACTTGTTGAATGAATAAAGGTTAAATGGGAAGATGTACATACACGTGTTAATATGACTGCGTCTGTGGAATCGTTTTTAATTGTACATTCTCAGAGACTGAAATGGTTTTATGAAGCACAGAATAGTGGTGTAGGTCCCTGGCAAAGTATGAGTGTGGTTCCACAGGACTTGATGATTGGCATTTTACCTAGTAGGGTTTCTATTAAATATTCTATTTTGCTAAAGTATTTTCCTGCTTAACGAAGTTACAATTTTCTTGTATGGTAGGAAATGCATACACGCGTAGACACTGCAGTTAAAGATCAATGTTCAAGTCCTAGCCCTGGTGCTGCCAGGTGGACAGGATGCAAAAATGGTTTAAACTCACCAAGCCTGAGTTTCACTATGTGCAAAATGGAGCTATAGCATCTCACCAATAAGGTTGGGCATCAGATGATGGCAGATCACTTGTCATGTAGTCAGTATCCAATGGATAGTAGTTACCTTTGCATCCCCTAATAGTTTTTACAAGTAGCCTACTTCCAAATTTAGTGAAATTATCCAGTCTCCACCACCTGCAATTTGTGTGTCTGTGTAGAAATTATTCATATAGTCTGGGCCTCACTTCAGTCATGTGGTAAATATGGCAAAGGGTGTTGTTGTTGTTAAGTGCCGTCGAGTTGGTTCTGACTCATAGTGACCCTATACAGGGTTTCCGAGGCTGTAAATCTTTACGGGAGCAGAAAGCCTCATCTTTCTCCTGCGGAGCGGCTGGTAGTTTCGAACTGCTGACCCTGCGGTTCGCAGTCCGATTCGTAACCACTACGCTACCAGAGTAGCCCTACCCTTAAAAAAAAAAAAAAAACACCCCAAGTTGCTGTCAGGTCCATTCTGCTTCATAGTGATCCTACAGAATGGAATGGAACTGCTGCATAGAATTTCCAAGGCTGTCCAGCCATTTCTCAGAAACCTCATTTAGGGTCACTAGAGTAACAATCCACTCAGTGGTACTTAACAAATAATAATCTTTACAGGGAGTCTTGTGGAAAAAACACTGGACCACAAGGTCAGCCTGAACCTGAAGGTCATCAGTCAAACTCACTCGGGGCTCCTCAGAAACCCATGAGTAGGAACCGAGTGGACAGTACTTCATCCCCACCAATCTTTATGGAAGCAGATTCCCAAACTTTACTGCCCCCTCCACAGATTAGCTGGTACATTCAAATCAATAACCTTCTAGTTAGTAACCAAGTGTTTAAGCACTATGCTGCCAGGGCTCCTTAAATTAGCATTCACCCCCTGAGTAGCTGAAAATGGCCTCAGGCAATTAAGATAAAGCCCTGAGGCTTTCTCCAGGGCTGTCCATGTATATTTACCTCCTGTGTGTCTCCTATTCCTTTTGTGGGTGTACCTCAAAAGCTCAAACCAGGAAATTTTGCAACTCAGGGGTCAAACCTTGTCAGGAATATCATCCTCTCTCTTGACCTACTACTCATTTGATTTAGTGAAATCTGATGACTTCCTGCTAAGCATACCTATTGACCCTTCGAATAGTGTAATTTTTATTGAACCCTGTTTATCAAGATTCTTAAAGCCTTATTTCCTCACAGTATTCATACTTTCTGTACCTTTCTATTGATTCATTCTCATTATTATGTTCCTATTTCTCTTGACCTCTGGTGCAATTTATATAAATGAAGTGAATAAAAAAAAATTATGTTAAAGAGGCTTCAGCTTTTGTTTTGTTTTTGCATTTCGGCACTGCTTAAGAACAGAGCCAAAGAAATAACTGTTTGAAAACAAGAAGAGAGAAACGATCATTTCCTCTGGTATTGGCCACAGAAGGATTTCTATTACAACACTGGAATAAAAAAATGAAGTAGAAACTTTATACTGTCTTCACTAATAAAGAAAGAATTAAATTAAAAATATATTGCTGGATAAAACTTTAAGTGGGGAACAGGTCAAGAGTGTACTTCTCTTAGTAGCTCCCTCTCCACTATGGGCTAAGAGTCAGACTTATACATATGTATCTCTATGTGAAGACCGATAATTATTTAATGCTGTAAAATTAACTTCCCTAGGTCACTAAGTCTTTCTTTCATTCCACTCAGTCTACATAAATTTAAAGTTTCATTCCACTCAGTCTGCATAATTTTTTTTTTTCTTTAAGTATACTGAAAACAAATCCAATGTTTACTATCATAAATGTTTAAGCAAAGTGTATATTTCTAAATATTTAGCAGTATCATGAACTTTCTATACTTTCTGATAAAGTTGTGAAGCAACCAGATTATACCTTTGATATATACCACATACATATATATATAAAAAAAAAATCACTATTTTTAGATAAAGTAACTAGTACAATTAGGAAGAAGCGTCAAAGAAAAAACTATCCAAATGAATACAAAGACAAGCTATCAAACAGATAGCATTATCCAAATAGGAATTGAGCAATGTAATAATCATACTTCCTGGAAAATAGAGATAGTTAAAAGTCACTAGATAGCCACTTTCTAGAGATATTGTAAAGGCAAGCTAAGTACTCACTGGACAACATGAAATAGAAGGAAAATCACATAATTCCTTCTCTACTATGGAATTCTATATTCTAAGTAGAAATAAGAAAGAATTGGCACCTTTAAAAATGGATACTCAACTGCAAAATTCACAATCAAACTAAATTACACTAAGAAATAGCCTAAGAAATAAACCACATGAATTTAAGTACAGAATATTTTATGATCTGTTTCAGAAAAGAATACAGTAAAATGAGTTCAGATTTTAAGTTTCCTATTAGTTATTGATGGAGTCCTGGTGTGGCACTGTGGGCTAATGTGTCAGACTGCAAAGTCAGTTTGAACTGCAAGGTTGGTGTTTCAAGCTCACCAGCTGCTTTTTGGAAAACCTATACAGGGTCATTATGGGTCAGAATCGACTCAACGGCACTTGACAACAACAGCATTAGTTATTGATCAGTTTTGACGCACAGAGACCCTGACAGGGTTCCAAGGAGTGGCTGGTGAGTTTGGACCATCAACCTTGCAGTTCAAACTTGATCAGTTTAGAACATTCTTAATTAAAATACATACTTAGTCAGATTCATGGTGACATTAAATAATTATTCAATATTGTACTTATTTTAATTGACTATCATAAATAAAAGGAAACCTAGTACACAGTTGTTAGGAACCCAATAGATAATTGAAAGATTGGCGGTTTGAATCTGCCAGCACTCACTCTACAAGAGAAATAGGTGGCAGTCTGCTTCCATAAAGTTTACCACCTACTCACTATAGGGCAGTTATCCTCTGTCCAATAGGATTGCTATGAGTTAGAATGGATTTAACAGTAATGGGTTTGGTTTGTGGGGTTATCATAAGTAGGCATTTTATAATCTTACATTTGTAAGATTGTACTATATTTCAAGTTCAAAGGAAGACTAACCCATATACAGCAGAAGGAAATGTTCTTTTACTTATACATATTACTTTTTATAATTTATTTTGATATTAACAACATGCTTTCAAAACAAATACAATAAGCCCCTTTTCCCACTATCCTTCATCATCCCCTCAAGTTACAAGGTGGTTCTAGATACATCCCTAATAGACATCCTTAGAGCCCAGGGTAATTTTTACTCTAAAATCACTCCATTGTACCATTGAAAAAGAGAGTTGAAAAAGCTTTTCTGAGCAGAGAAACTGCACTTCTATCGATCACTCTCCTTCAAAAAGTGCTCAAAGTCCTCCCTTGTAATTATAGTATTTTAGTCCCCACAAAAGTACTTGTCCATAATTACTCTGAGCCATTTTCCACTGGAGGATTTTATGTGTGGTTTGGTTACTTTGCAGTATCGTCACAATAGTGAGCAGGACCACTTGTCACAGTAAAAGGTAGAGTGCTTTGATTAATGTCCCTATGTGAGAGTTTTTAAAAGCCCTGGTGGTGCGGTGGTTAAAAGCACTTGGCTGCTAACCAAAAGGTCAGTGGTTCAAATACACCCACAGCTCTGCAGGAAATAGTTGTGGCAATTTACTTCCATAAAGATTTATAGCCTTGAAAACCCTATGGGGAGGTTCTATTCCGCTCTACAGTGTTACAATGAGTTAGAATAGACTCAATGGCAGTGGGGAGGGTGGGTGAGAGTTTACTCATGTCCAGAATCCATAGGAATGTATCCATGGTTTGTTTTGATTACTTTCTTGATTTATTTGCTAAGAACCCCAGGCAGATTAGTATCATTCTGGATTAACTAGGGAATTCTATAGTTTCCAAAAGAATATTATACACAAAGAAAAAGAAATGTTAAATTTGAATTCATCAGCAAAATGTTAAGAAACAATTGCTTTGTTAATAAAAAAATAAAAGAAGAAGCCTTGTAATATAGTAATCAACACCTGCTTCTGCATAGCTTTAATATAGAGTATTTTGATTAAAGTTTGTATTTGGAATCTGATCTTTGTTTTATATCACTGTGAACTGGTTGGCTTGGAGAAAATCATGTGAGAGAAATAAAAGTATAGGACTAGATAAGCATTGGTATATGTGGAGCTACTCAGTGCCATTGAAAAAGTTCATGTTATTTGAAGTTATTCTCACAATATAAATCCCACTTTTAATATGGTAGAGTTTGAACTGAAATTTACAGCTTTCCTTACAGTCGGGAAGCGGGTATGGGACCCACATTCCAGAAGTTTAGAAATCAAGTGATAGGTCTATTTAAATGTGAATAATATGAGCTTGAAGACTAAGGTGTGTCTGACCCAAGCCATGCAATTTTCAATAACGTCATATGCATGTGAAAGCTGGACAGTGAAAAAGGAAGACCATAGAAGAATTGATGCTTTTGGGTTACGGTGTTGGAGGAGAATACTGAAAGTGTCATGGGCTGCCAAAACAACCAAGAGATCTGTGTTGGAGGAAGTTCAGCCAGAGTGCTCCTTGGAAGCCAAGATGGCCAAACTTCGTCTCTCATACTTCAGATATATTGTCAGGAGGCACCAGTCACTGGAGAAGGATATCATGCTTGGGAAGGTGGAGGGTCAGAGAAAACGAGGAAAACTGCTATTGAGATGGATTGGCTAAGTGGCAGCATCAATGGGCTCAAGTGTGGCAACAATTGTGATGTTGTTGGTCCAGGACCGGGCAGTGTTTCTTTCTGTTATGCATAAGGTCACTATGAGTCAATACTGACTTGATGGCACCTAATAGCAACTACAATATGAGGAAGGAAGTCCTCCTGGTATGGCGCTGTGGGTTAATGCACTGGACTGCAAAGTTGGTTTGATCCATAATCTTGGTGGTTCAAGCTCACCAGCCACTACTCAGAAACCCTCTACAGGGTTGCTATGGGTCAGAACCGACTCAATGGCACTTAACAACAATAACAAAGTGAGTAAGAGGTTTTAACTTATTTGGGAGATTAGGGACTCTTTAGGGGCATCTGGATTTCCCTGGTGATAGTATCAGAGAAGATGACAGCCCAATAGTCCAGGACAAGTTCTTAGTTAAGTCATACCCTCAACGTGGTGGTGGGTGATTCATACAGTTATTTTCATGGTAGCCACAGGACTTATTTATCTAATTATTTATTTTAATGAGGCTAATCTTGCAGCATTTTCAAAACATATTTCCTGAACACATAATCCCAAACCTTGTTCTCCAGGATTACCATTAATTCTGTGAGATACCAAATAAATTACAATTAACTCATTGATAAAAAGAGTCAATATCCATTCATTGTAATTAAGAGCCCTAACCTATACAGCAAATAATTGTAACAAGGGTGGTATGTGGAGAAGGTACATATCAAAATGAACTCCAGAAATGGACTAAGATGTTATTGTTAGATGCAATAGACTCAATTCTGACTCATAGGACCCTACGCACAACAGAAAGAAACCCTGCCTGGTTCCTGCACCGGCCTCATAATTGTTACATTTGAGCCCATTGTTCCAATTTTGGGGTGTTTGTCTTAGGCTGTGTTCTCTAAAAAAGCAAAAGTAGTGAAATTTACATATGTATAGCATGGAAACGGCTCACACAGTTGCAGAAGTGGGAGGGTCCTAAGTCTGGGTCAGACCAAGATCAGCAGGTCAGACAGTAGGCAGACAGGGAGGCCGATCCAGCAGATAAGAAGGAAGACAGATGCGGCAGGTGATAGAGCAAGTCACTGACTCTCGTTTATAAAAGATCCAGACCCAGGAGAAAACAAGCAAGATATTAGACAGATATCAAAACCCTGAGAAAGCTTCCCTTCAAGTGACTGGCTGCCCACAGCTGATCTCATCATAGAATTATATTAGATCTCAACATTGGGGATACCTATATCTCAACCGCCAAACACCTGGAAATTCTGACCCAGTCAATTTGACACAAAACCTTAACATTCACGGGGTCTTTCTCCTGTTCATTTACCCTCTACTTTATCAAGCATGATATCCTTCTCCAAGGACTGGTCTTGCCTAACTACATGAACAAAAAACAAGAGACAAAGTCTTGCCAGCTTTGCTTCTAAGGAGCATTCGGGTTGTGCTTCTTCAAGACAGATTTATTTGTTCTTCTAGCAGTCCATGGCACTTCCAATATGCTTTGCCAACACCGTAACTCAGATGCCTCTATCATTCTATGATCTTCCTTATTCAAAATCTTGTATCAGTGGCACCTTAGTCCGCAAACTGACATTTTACTCGTGAACACTTCAGAAAGGAATTTTGCAGCACATTTATCTAATGCAGTACGTCATTTGACTCCTTGATTAGCTCTAGTACTTTCATGAGTGGTGATAGTGGATCCAAGTAAAATGAAGTCTTTGACACCTTCAATCTTTCTCAATATATCATGATGTTATTCATTGATTCAATTGTGAGAATTCTTGTTTTCTTTACATCAAGATGCAATCCATTTGAAGGCTGTATTCTTTTATCTTCATCAGTAAATATTTTAAGTCTTTTTCACTTCCACCAAGCAAGGTTGTATGATCTGCATATCACATGTTGTTAGTGAGTCTTCTCCCAAACCTGATGCCACATTCTTCTTCCTATAACCCAGCTTCTCAGATTTTTCGCCCAGCATAAAGATTGAATAAGTATGGTTAAAGGATAAACCGTGGCACACAAATTTGTTCATTGTAAACCATTCAGCTTCCCCTTGCTCAGTTCAAACAATTGCCTCTTGGTTTATGTATAGGTTCCTCACAAGCACAATTAAGTGTTCTGGAATACCCATTCTTTGAAATGTTATCCATAGTTTCTTATGATCCATAGAGTTGGAATGCCTCTGCATAGTCAATATAACACAAACATCTTTCTGGTACTTTTCTGTTTTCAGCTAAGATCCATGTGACATCAACATCCGTAGTTCTACATCCTCTTCTTAATCTGGCTTGGATTTCTGTTAGTTCCCTGTGTATGAACTGCTGCAATGGTTTTTGAAATATCTTCAGAAAAACTTTACTGGAAAGTGGTATTAATGATATTGTTAGATGAATTCTATATGCCATTGGGACACCTTTTTTTGGAATGGGAACATACATGGATCTCTTCCAATCAGTTGGCCGGGAAGTTGGCTTCCAAAGTTTTTGGAAAATTTTTTTAGTATCTCCAGCAGTGCATCAGTTTGTTGAAATATTTCTATTTGTATTCTGTCAATTCTCAGAGCCTTGTTTCTTGCCAATATCTTCAGAGCAGCTTGGACTTCTTCCTTCAATGTCATTGGTTCTTAATCACATGCTACCTCTTGAAATGGTTGAGCATCAGCCAACTGTTTTTGGCATGGTGACTCTGTATATTCCTTACATCTTCTTTTGATGCTTTTTAGATCACTCAATATTTTGCCCATAGAATCTTTCAATATTTCAAGTCAATGGTTGATATTTTTCTATAGTTTTTTCAGCTTGAAAAATGCTAGGTATATTGTATCTGCTTTAGCTTCTCTATACTCAAAAGCAAGTTTCAAAGTCTTTTCTGACATGCATTTCTATATTTCTTTCTTTTCTATCCTTTAAATGACATTTTGTTTTCTTCATGGATGATGTTCTTGATTTCACTTCACAACTCTTCTGGTAATCTATCATTAGTGCCTAATGCATCAAATCTAATCTTGTAGATGGTTTCTAATTTCAGAAGGAATAGATTCATGTTTTGGCTTTCATGGACTTGTTTTAACTTTCTTCAGCTTCAGCCTGAACTTGTTTATGAGCAATTGATGGTCTGGTCCACAGTCAGCACCTGGCCTTGTTTTAGGTGATGATATTGAGCTTCTCCAACACCTGTTCCCACAGAAGTAGTCAATTTGGCTCCTGTGTATTCCATCTGGTGACATCCATGGGTACACTCACTGTTTATAGTGTTGAAAAATGTATTTGCAACGAATAAGACATGATTGGTTTTGTTTAGTGCCATCGAGTCAGTTCTGATTCAGTTTGAACCACTGACCTTGCAGTTAACAGTCCAGTGTTTATCTTGCAGCACCACATCAGGTCTCTGAATAAGTCATTTGTTTTTCAAATTTCTATCATGGGATCACCATCATCCACATAGTTCATATTTTCCAACTATTGATCCTTCCTCTGTTTCCAACATTCACATTATAATTATCAGTTATTATCAATGCATCTTGATTGCATGTTTGATCAAATTCAGACTGTAAAAGTTGATAGAATTCATTTTCATCATTATAGGCCTTAGTCGTTGTTGTATAAATTTAATAGTGGTACTAACTGGACTTCCTTGTATGTGAATGGATATTATCCTATAACAAATAAAATTGTATTTCATGAAAAATCTTAAAAGGCTCTTTTTCACAAGAAATATGACACATTGCTTTCAATTTGTTGTTCTTGGCATAATAAACCATATGATTGTCAGATACAAAATGGCCAACAGTAGTCCATTTCATCTCACTAATGTCTATGTGTTCCATTTTATTTTTGATGACTTTCAATTTTCCTACATTCATACTTCATGCAATGCATGTTCAATTATTAATGGACGTTTGCAGCTGTCTCTTCCCATTTTGAGTTCTTTCTGCCATATCAGCAATTGAGTGTTTCGAAAGCTTTGCTGCATTCAAGTCATTAATCAGAATGAGTCAATATCATGCAAAGGTGAGTCAAAAATTATCCACATTTGGTTATATTAAAACTTCTGTTGATTGCACTGTCTTATCAGCCCTTTCTATTCAAGGTCACTGTTCTGCAGGTGTGAATGTGCAAACAAAATTTACACTGATACTCGAAGGACAGTGAAAGTTTCTTTTAAAAAGTTATTACTGGTGATGGGACATGGATTCATCTCTATAAGACTGAGAGTAAACGGCAGAGTATCAAATGGAAACATCTTCAATCACCAACTAAGAAAAAATTCAAAAGTCAACCATCAGCTGGAAAACAGATGCTTACAGTTTTCTGGGACTCTCAAGGGCCAAGATCGGAACATTATCAGGGAAAAAGTTCAATAATCAACAGTGCTCCTTACAGTGAGCTGCTCACTGAAGATCTGAAACCTAAACTTCAGATTAAATGTAGGGGACTTCTATCCAAGAGCACTGTGATCTTTCATTACAATGCACATCCACACATCTCTTTCCACACTATTGACACTCTGCAAAAACTTCATTTTGAAGCAATAACGCATCCTCCCCATAGTTCTGAACTTGCTCCATTGGACTTTCACATGTTTGGTCCTCTGCAAGTAGCCCTGGATGAAGATTCACCTTTGATGAAGAAGTGAAGACAGCAGTGTATTCATAGCTTGCAGTTCAGCCTAAAACATTTTTCAATAAGAAAATATGAAGGCTTGTTGACAGATGGATAAAGTATAAGGAAAAGCAAGGACATTATGTTGAAGAATGATGTATGTATCTTTTCTAAAGCTTGATTAAAATAAATTCTACAGCCTGAGTGTAGATAATTTTTGACTTACCTTCACAGTTCTGGTTAAGTCCTTGATTTGTAGACAAAGCATGAAGAGGGGTAGGTGGTAAGTACTACACAGAATACCTGGAATCCCATCTAAATTAAATAGGTTTTAGACTCTGGCTCTTATCCTGGGGGTGATATGGAAATGTAGTATGACTCAGGGAAAAAGGTTAACCAGGAGCAGTGAGAAAGAAAAACCTCTGAGTGGTTGACTTGAGAGTCTAAACCTGCTACTGTTGCATCCATTCCAATTCAGAGTGATCCTCTATAATAGAGAAGAACTGATCCATACAGTTTCTATGACAAAAGTCTTTATTAAAACAGATTGCCACATCTTTTCAATGGTGAGCTGAAAGACCAAACTTGGGGTTAGCTGCCAAGTACTTAAACGTTGCGAAACCAAGGCTTTTTGGACTATGACAGCACAGGCTAATCTACGTACACTGATCTCAAGGCGTGGTATGGCATATCCAAACTGGTGGCATTAGCCTGCTCCTTTTGCTCCATTTGTGTTAGGGTTACCTGAGGAACTGGACAGGACTCAGCTGCTGGGGAGGACAACTCTAACCACAGGTGAGCAAACCAGGAATATCAGAATTCTCCATGCATTTTATGCTCATTCACACACATACACTATATATAAACTCCTCACACAATCTTAGAGATCAGAGCATATAAACAAGCAAGTTTTAAATAACTATTTGTTGTTGTTGTTGTTAAGTACCATTGAGTTGATTCCGACCCATAGCAACCCTGTATAGGGTTTCCAAGGAACATCTGGAGAGCCTGAACCACTGACTTTGCAGTTCAAACAACTTTGCAGCCTGATGCATTAGCCCACAGTGCCACACCAGGACTCTAAATGGTTAAATCCAATACCTTTAAAGAGGTTATGGAACATTTTGTTGTTATTTTGAATTCTAGAAAAATGTTGGTTGATAAAAGAGTAACAGTATGTGGTAGTTTAATTTCCGGGGCATTGTACAATAATTTGATCACTTTACTCAGATATTTACGTACAATAAATGGACAACTTACTAGTAAAATGACCATCTTTGTAAAATGATGCTATGATAATAAAATAATGGTCTGAGAGACATGGATGACAGTGGGACATTCAATGAGCTCTTGCAAGATTAAGTCAAGTGGAGCGACACCAACCAACTGAAACAGTAAAAATGCATGCACGGCAACTTCAAACAGTTAATCTCTGAGAATGAGTATGGCCCTTGATTTGGTACAAAGGTACCAAATGGAGAGTCCATTTCTCAGAAGTGATTTTGTCATTCAAACCTTAGAGGCAAAATTGCACACATTAGTTGCAATCAGAAGTTGTTGTTGTTGTTGTTATGTGTACAGTGGAGTTGGTTCCGACTCATAGCGACCCTGCACAGGGTTTCCGAGGCTATAAATCTTTATGGGAGCAGAAAGCCTCATCTTTCTCTGCGGAACAGCCAGTAGTTGTGATGGTTGTTAATTTGTACTGTAGCCAAGGAACACAAATAATTAGACGGATGAAATTTTCAGATGTGTTTTATGTTCACTTTATTTTGTCTGCTCATATAGAAAAAATAGACATGTTGACCTCAGCTCGTGATAAGATCCAAGATAAACCATAGACAAAAAGTCATTTTAGAGAAAATAAAAGTATGCTAGATCAAAATTAAGTCAGAAGACAGCTATTCAGGATGGAAAACATACTCATCTTAGGGAGTCCTCTTTAAACTAGAATCACAGTGATAGTACTCCCAGTTACAGATGGATGAAGAGAGAATCTTTAACCAAGAGATGATTTAAATGAGGTGGCAGAGAAAGAAGAGCATACAATCAGCTGGTGAGATTGTAGAAAAGGAAAGAAGAAGCAAATAAATCCTTTTCAGAGTTTAGAGTTCTTAATGAGATGTTGGGAACCTAAAATACTCTGGTAGTAAAAATATTTATTTCTTACAAATATTTCACAAATGTCAACTCCTTATTATTGGATTTTCTATTTTGGGCTAGTCTTATGTATTCTGACATGTTTACTTTCAAGCTGTGGACTGTATTAATTTTCAGTTCTCTAATAAAATCATTATTTTAGCATCAAAAATTCAAAGGCCTGAAAGGAACCTTAGAAGTTTCCATTTATCAATTTCCTCTAAAACAAAATAACCATTCAAGCAATACATATTTATTAAATTCATGCTACAAATATAAATATACTTTCATTGCATAAAGTAATCATTATACCACAAAAATCACTGTGTAATAAAATAGTGCATCAATGGAAGGGTAGACTTTCAGTTAATGTCTAACATTAATAGATGTATCTAAGATCCTGTAATCATTAGGATTTGGCAAATCTGATCAGATGTTGCATGTCAATTTGCTTATATACTTAATCATATTTTAAACATTTCAGAACATGGCAATTCAAAGAGACTATGAAACATTCTCTTGAAAATAGAATAGCTGAAAAAAATGAAGAAATGATGAAGACAGAGCTTAACAGATGGCAAAAGGCTGCTTAAGAAGAGAAAGTGAAATATTGTAATGAAATATACAAAGACCTAGAGTTAGAAAACCAAAAGAAAAAGATCTGCTTGACATTTTTCAGGCTGGAAGAACTGAAGAAAAATTCAAAACTGGAGTAGCAATATTCAAAGGTTGTTGTTAGGTGTCATAGAGTCAACTCCAACTCATACTGACCCTCTGCACAACAAAATGAAACACTGCCCAGTTCTGAACCAAACTCACAATTGTTGTTACACTTGAGCCCACTGCTGTTGCCACGAGGTCAATGCTTCTCATTGGGGGTCTTCCTCTTTTTTTTTATTACCTCCACTTGATCAAGAATCCTTGTCCTTCTTCAGGGACTGGTCACTACTGATAGTACATCTGAAGTATGAGAGAAGTCTTGCCATTCTGGCTTCTAAGGCACATTCTGACTGTATTTCTTCCAACACTGACTTGTCTGTTCTTCTGGCAGCCCATGACACTTTCAATATTCTTCTCCAAAACCATAACTCAAATGTAACAATTCTTATAGTCATCTTTATTCATTGTTCAACTTTCAAATACATAATTGGCTATTGAAAAGAGAATGGTTTGGGTCAGGCGCATCTTAGTCCTCAAACTTTTTGCTCTTGAACACTTTAAAGAGGTCTTGTGTAGCAGATTTGCCTAATGCAAATATGTCATTTTATTGGTTGACTGCTAATTCAATGAGTGTAGATTGTGGATCCAAACAAAATCAAGTCTTTGACAACTTCAGTCTTTTCTCCACTTATCATGATGCTATTTACTTGTCTAGTTATGAGGAATTTTGTTTTCTTTATGTTGAGATGCAGTCTATATGGAAGGCAGTAGTCTTTGATCTTCATCAGTAATTATTTAAAGTCCTCTTTGCGTTCAGCAAGCAAAGTTGTAACATATGCATATTGCAGGTTGTTAATGATTCTTCCTCCAATCCTGATGCCATATTCTTCTTCACAAAATCCAGTTTTTCAGAATATTTTCTCAGCATACAGGATGAATAAATGTGGTGAAAGAATACAACCCTGGTGTATACCTTTCCTGATTTTAAGTCATTCAGTATCCTCTTGTTCTATTCTAGCAATTGCCTCCTGATCCATGGATAGGTTCCTCATGAGCACAATAAAGCAACTGAAACACCCATTCTTCACAATGTTATCCATAGTCTGATATGATTGACACAGTCAAAAGCTTTTGCAGAGTCAACAAATCACAAGTAAACATTTTCTGTTATTCTCTGATTTTAGCCAAGATCGATCTGAAGTCAGCAATGATATCCCTAGTTCCACATCTTCTTCTGGATCCCATTTGAATTTCTGGCAGTTCCCTACTGGTTACTATTGCAGTCATGTTTTTAATTACCATCAGCAAAATTTTATTTACATGTGATAGTAACAATATTGTTAGATACTTTCCACATTCCATTGAGTCACCTCTCTTTGAAGTGGGGACAAATATGGATGTGTTCCAATATTTGTCTAGCTAGCTCTCTTCCAAATTTTCTGGCTTAGATAAGTGAGTGCCTCCAGGGCTTCATCAGTTTGTTGCAAGACTTTACTTTGTATTCCATCTATTCCTGGAGCCTTGTTTTTCACTAATGCTTTCACTGTAGCCTGGACTGTTTCCTTCCATACCATTGGTTCTTGATCATTTGCTACCTTTTGAAATGGCTGAAAACAATCATTTCTTTTTTTGGGTACAGAGACTGTATGTACATTCCATCATCTCTTGATGCTTTCTGAATCATTCAATCGTTTGCACATGAAATCCTTCAATATTACAAGTCAAGGCTTGATTTTTTCTTCAGTTCTTTCAGTGTGGGAAATGCCGAATTTGTTCTTCCCTTTTAGTTTTCTTACTCCAGCTCCTTGCGTTTTTCATAATACTTGACTTTTGTCTTCCAATACTGCTCTGAGAAACTTTTTGTTCAGCTCTTTTATTCCTCATTTCTTCCAGTTGCTTTAGTATTTCTACACTGGAGAGAAAGTTTCAGCGCTTCTTCTATTATCCATTTAGTTCTTTTCTTTCTTTCCTGCCTTTTTAATGACTTTTATTTTCTTCATGTATGACCTTCTTGATGTCATCCCACAGCTCTTCTGGTCTGTAGTCATTAATGTCTAATACATCAAATCTGTTCTTGAGATGGTCTTTAAAATCAGGTGGTATATGTTCAAGGTCATATTTTAGCTCATGTGGATTTGTTTTATTTTCCTTCAGCTTTAATCTGAACTCAAATATAAGCAATTGATGATCTGTTCCACAGTCTGTGTCTGGCCTTGTCTAGGCTGATGATATTGAGCATTTCACAGTCTCTTCCCACAGATGTTATCATTTTGTTTCCTTTGTATTCCATCTGGTGAGGTCCACCAGGTATAACCACCTTTTATGTTGTTTAAAAAGTATCTGCAAAGAATAAGTCACTGGTCTTGCAAAATTTTTTCATGTGATTTCCAGCATCATTTCTATCACCAAGGGCATTATTTTTTAACGACTCATCCTTCTTCCTTGTTTCAAACTTCACAATTACCAGTAATTATCAAAATTTGCATGTTTCCTCAATATCTGACTGATGAAGTTTGCAGAATTCATCATTCCATCACCACTGGCTTTAGCGGTTGGTGCATAAATTTGAATAATAGTGGAATGAACTGTCTTCCTTGTAGGCATATGGACATTATCCTACCACAGACTGTGTTAAACTTGGAAAGTTCTTTTTGGTAATGAATTCCTCTTGAATTTGTTGTTCCTGGCATAATAAACTATATATATATATATGATTGTCAGATAAAAAATGGCCAATAGTAGTCCATTTCAGCTCACTAATGCCTTGGACTTTGCTATTTAACTAGTCCATTTTATTTAGACAACTTCATATTTTCTAAATTTTTACTATGTATATTCCATGTTCTAAGCATTAATGAACGCTTGCAATTGTTTCTACTCATTTTGAATTGTGCATCATCAGTAAATGAAGATCCAAAAAGTTTCACTCCATTAACATCATCACAGTCAATCTCTTTTGAGGTGGAAGCCATATTTTGAGTGCCTTCCATCCTGAGGGGCTCATCTTCTGGCACTATATCTGACAATAGTCTAGTGCTATTCATAATGTTTTCATCTTCTGGGACTGAATGTAACAATGTTCCACTTCGATTTGTAGTTAATCACCTCATTTGAATGTAAAAGCTGGAGAATGAATAAGGAAGATCTATGAAGAATTGATTCATTTGAATTATAGTGGTGGCAAAGAATATTGAATATACCATGGACTTCCAGGGTGGCAAGATTTTGTCCATGTTATCCAAAGGAGCAGTTCCTGGAAAAGGACAACATGCCAGGCAAAGTAGAAGATCAGTGAAAAAGAGGAGACAGTGAAGGAGATGAATTGACACAGTGGCTACAACAATAGGCTCAACAATACAGCCACTGAGGATGGGACAGAATTGGGCAGTGTTTTGTTTTATTGCTATGATTCAGAATCAACTGGACAGCATCCAACAACAACAAAATAATTCATCAATTCATGTTCTATTCCTAAAATATTCATTGAATGCCTACTGTGTGCACAGTGCATGTCACCATGGATTGTGGGTACAGTGGAGGATAAAACTAAGCACTAGCCCTTCAAGAACTCACAGTCAAATGTGGCCATACATAGCATGCAACTAAATGACTGTATTCAGAATAATATAAATAACAAGAAGTAAAAATAGTAAGTAAAATTTTGGTTCTGTTAAGTGCCATCAAGTCGAATCTTACTCATAGTGATCCTGCCTAGGGTTTCTGAGGAGTGGCTGGCTGGTGAGTTTGAATTCACTGACCTTGTGGTTCAAACTGACCTTGGAGTCCAGTGCATTATCCTGCAGTGTCACACCAAGACTCTTAGTAAGTAAAGTGGCAGCATGGAATGGGAATAGTTACTATGGTTAGTATCTCAGAGGGCAGGGCAGAGCAGGCAGAAGCAATGTGTTAGGACTATTGTGTATGCTGCTGAGTCAGTTCCAACTCATTGCGGCCATGTATTGGGTTTCCCGAGCACAAGATGGTTTTGGATTTTGTGGTTAGGGTGGTTAGCAGTCTAGTGCTTATCCTACAAAAGATAAATTGGAAAATTGCTGCCTAGTCCATTGTAACCGAGTTATTTCATACTATATAATACTTTCCTAGTTAGTTAGTTAAGATCTGTTATCATCATTGGTCAAACTGTAGTTTTGTACCTTTCCTATAACAAAAAAAAATCTTTATTAACTGTTACAATTACCAATATTTCTTAATAGGTTAATTTGTGCTACCATCTATATCTCTGTAAAGTCATAGATTGTAATTGCTGTAATATATACAAATATATATAATGAAGAGAAAGCAAATTTCATTAGAAGGACCCTCTCACTGTTGCACATGCCCTCATAAAAAAAAATAAAGTTGAAGCTACACAAACTTACATTCATTTTTTTAAAAAAACAGGTCCCTTTCTATTAATCTTAAATGGAACAAAGAGAAAAGAAAGGCAAATCATCCAGATGACGAAACTCATCAGCCTGAGGCCATAATGGTATTTACAGGGTTCCTGGCTAATTATAATAGTATGTACAAAACAAATATGTCACAAATCATCATTGTGGCATCATTGTCACAGGCTCAACTATAGTGGGGAGGATCCATGATTGGCATACATACACTGCAGATTAGAAAAGCCTTTGGGATTGGTTATGGGTAGGTCCCAACACTACCAGCAGCTTGGCTGGGGTCTGACCATTCATTCCCTATTGTTTGTTTTTGTGGTTTAAGTGCTATCTAGTTGGTTCTGACTTATAGTGACCATGGATAGAGTTTCCCAGAACAACTTGTAGGTTTTAACCTCTGGGGTTAGCAGTCTAGTGCTTATCCTATAATGCAACACCAGGATTCCTTGGCATCCACCAAATTATATTATTTAATTAAAAAAAAATTGTTTTTTAGGGTTATGGTTTGAAATAGGGATAGTGTTAGGGATAGGGCTAAGAGTAAGGCTTGCTCTGGTTTTAGGGTTACACTAGGCTTATTTTATTTTTTTCTTGAAATCTACTTGATTTCCTCTTCATTTGAAAGTTCTGTAATTACATTATTCCCTCTTTTTGCTTTACGCTTTTTTGTTGTTGTTGTTGTTGTTGCAAACTGCTATCTCATATTCTCTATTTTTAGTCTTGTAGGTTTTATTTTGAATACTTTTATAACTGTGGGTTAATGTGCTGGACGGCAAAGTTGGTTTGAACCACAATATCAGTAGTTCAAACTCACCAGCTGCTCCCTGGAAGCCCTATACAGGGTCACTATTGGTCAGAACCAACTGGAAGGCACACAACAACAACAACCACAACTGTGTTGAGTTCTGGGTGATATTGTCATTATAATAGTCTCAGATTGTTATCTGCAGTTGTTGATTCTCTAGCCAAAGAACTCCCTTTAGTATTTTTATAAGATTAGTATGCTTTTTTTGTAAATTCTTTTAATTTCTGTTTATTTGGAAATGTTCTAATTTCAATGTCACATTTGTTGGATAATTTTGCTGGATGCGTATCTCTTGGTAGGCAATTTTTTGCTTGCAGTCATCCCATTATATATGTTATCCCATTTTATTTTTCCCTCTATGGTTCCTGCTGAGAAATCAGAGCTTTCTTTTTTATTAGTATTATTGTGAATTGAGTTAAGGTTTACAGACAAGATCACCCGTTTTACATTCAATGAATCATATGCTTTGTTTCACCTCAATGATTGCAATCCCCTCCATGCAACAACAGTGGTCCCATTTCCTCCATGTGGTTAACCATGTACAAATACATGCATGTATATTTCAGTTGCTAAGTGCTGTCAACTCAGTTCTGACTCATCACGGCCCTGTATATAAGAGTCTAATTAGTTTCTCGTTTGTGGGCAACTTTTTGTTTTCCCTGTGCTGCTCTCAAGATTGTTTACTTGTCTTTGTTTTTGCAAAGTTTGACTTCATGATTTTCTCTGGGATTTATCCTGTTAATAGCTAACTTCTCATCATTCATGTTAGCGAAGTTTTCTTTCAACAATTTTGGAACAAATTTCTTTACTTTTTTTTCCCCATCTGTTCTGACATTCCCATCACATATAAGTTATTCCTCTTGGTAGTGCCCCACATAAATCTTAGGCTTTCTTTGTTCTTTTTTCTGACTGTTCCTCTAGCAGATGAATATTGAAAGATTTGTCTTCAAGCTAAGTAATTCAGACTTCCATTGATTGGATTCTACTTCTTAGCCCTTTCAATGTACTATTTCTGATTTCTTAGTATTAATCTTCTGGCTTTCTAATTTCTGTTTTTGTATGGTTTCCAATTTCTTCATTTCTTTGTCTGTTTATTCTTGTAGTGTTTTCCTGAATTCTCCTAAAGGTTTTTCTGTGTTCTTATTTTTCTGTGTACCTAATTCTTTCTGTCATTCTGTTGGGAGTACCTAAACATTCTTCAAAAATCATTATCAAATAGTTCTGATACAAATCCTGGTATGTATCTCCTGACTGTATTTTGGTCACTTGTTTTGGGCCATTTGTCTTGTTTCTTCATGTAAGCTGAAATAGTCTGCTTTCTTTGAGACACTGTGCTGTTACTGTATTTTATTTAATTGATGATTGTATGTTGTATTCTCAGGCATCCACTATTTGTCTCCTGGTGGATGTGATAGAAACTAGAAGGGTGAAGACAATTTTCCGTTCATTTTGAAGCATAGTTCAGGGCAAAATCATGTGCCTCCAAAAACAGGGGAACTTCTGATATCTGACCAACCCAAGGTTGGCCAATGGGTTGTTGAGGGCAGAAACTGGCCTATAAATGGGACAAGGAGAACTGCACCCTCGTTGTGACTCTAGCTGTGTCCTGTGTCTGAAGGCCTCTGTATCAACAGCTACTTGCAAAAGCTCTAGATGGTTGTGCCACTCTATGCCAGCTGACAGCCCACCCCATTATTCTTCTCCCCCATTGCTCCTGTTCAGCTTCCTTTTTCTAGTCAGTACTTAATCCACCTCTGTCCTATCCTCAGAAGCTTACGGTTCCAGGATCATCATCTGTATCTGTATACCTGGGCCTCCCATGTCTTTGTTGCCGAGGGCCTGCTCTGTGCCTACTTCACCATCTTGCTCTGGAAAACCAAATTATATTCTTAATGACAAATAAAACCTTAAGCATTACTAATCATTTTATTGTGAAATTGGACAAAGTTGGGGATTTTTCTAAGCATGATACTGTTGCTAGGTGCTGTAGAGTTGGTTTCTACTTAAAGTAACCCTCTGTACAACAGAATAAAACACTGTCTGGTCCTGCACCATCTTCCCAATTGTTGCTACATTCGAGCCCATTGTTGTTGCCACTGTGTCAATCCATCTCATTTGAGGGGGTCTTCCTCTTCTTCACTGACCCTCCACTTTACCAAGCATGATGGCCTTCTTCAAGGACTGATTGTAAACTAATTTCTATGTTTCAGTGTGAGTCATATAAAATGTCCTTAAAAACTGCATAGACATTGTTACTGTCATATTCAATTGTTAAAAAAAAAAAAATCATATTGTTACTAGCTTTCTTTTAGATAGGGAATTAAGAATATAAAATGGCACTAAATCAGAGTGTAATTATTTAATGAATTCACCTAGAACCTTACATATTCTAATTACAGAATGTGATTGTTTATTCTGTTTGGCCTTCCACTTTTTCACTTCTATATTATTTGAATGATTCTTTGCTAAGCTAGGTAGAAAGGTATCAATGACAGGACTGATAAATATTTGTATTTGATTTGCTTTTCAAAGTGCATAGAGGATGTACCCAATATTCCAAGTGAGCACAGCAAGGCTTATCTGCATAGCTGAGAGTCTGCAAAAGTCCCATAAATTGTAAGAAACTGACAGATGTAATATTTCATACCACTGTGAATATAAATTGTTAATAGCATATGCCTATTGAGAGTAAATAGCCTATGTACCTCTATGTGGAAGACTTTCCATGAATTTTCATAAAATGGTAATCTGTAAAACTAAATCTTTCAAATATACCCCTTTGATACACATTATTCTTTAATATCAAGATTCACAGCTGTCAATATTGTTATCCAATTTAAATGTAGAATTATTTAAATCTTTACTTCTGTGATGCCAAAAAAATGATCAATGGGTCATTGCTAAATAACATTGCAGTTACTATGCATTTGAAAATAAGAGATCTATATACTTCAATTAAGGAGCTCTGGTAGACTAGTGGTTAAAAGCTGGGTCAGCAGTTCAAAAGTACCAGCCATTCCACCTCTGAGAGATGAGGCTTTTTGCTCCCATGAACATATATACAGCCTCAGAAACCCTATGAAGGGTCTCTGTGAGTCAGAAGTGACTCTATGGCAAACCACTACCATACTTCACTTTTCACTTTTGACTCAAATAGTAAATCATAAAAATTCTAGGAGTCTAACCAGGGTATAGAGTCCTGGTGTGGTGCTGTGGGATAAATGCATGATGGCAAGGTCATTTTGAACCCCAAGGTCAGCGGTTCAAATTCACCAGTCACTCCTCGGAAACCCTATACAGGGTTACTATGAGTCGAAATTGACTCAACAGCACTTAACAACAATCAGGATCTGGTTGTCCACATTTTATATACGGTAATTACAGACAGGTCAAAACACCTGCTTCATCAGAGTTTGCCATACAGACTACTTGTTTCCCCTGCAATATATTGATACACCAAAGGAAAACAAAGCAAAACACAATCTAAGCAAACAAAATATTATCCAGGCAAACAGAAGTGATATGATACGACTCGGCATTATCTTGGCTAGCTGGATCCCACAGTACCAGATCTAGGAATAAGAGGCATATGAACTCTAAGCTAAACACTACTCTGTTCAATAAGCAGGTATAGAAAACTTTGGCTTATCTATTATCGTTTGGAAACAAAAACCTCCTTCAGTGATTACTCTAGATGATGGAAACTCACCCCCTTAAATGCCAAAACTTGTGGTTTAATTTTCATTTTCTGTGACATGAACTAAATATTCTTTTGTTATCTCAAAACAAAATGAAAACTATGGACATTATTTTGACCCTATTCTGTAATGTAGTGGTATCTTTCTAAACAATGAAAATGCTTAGGCCTTGTTCTCATACTAAGTCACCTGGGAGGATTATGCTTTTATAGTTTTATAATATATATATTTCAAGACTTTGTACATTCTAATTCACTGTCAAGGTATTGTTAACAGTCCCTGCTACTGTGAACTTTTCTGACTCTAACACAATCTCTTCTGTTTACCTTTCTATTTTCTGAGTAATCGTTTTCTGAGTAATTAGTCACCCCTAAGTGAAGTACATCAAATGTAGTGCATATGTGTTCATATTTCATTTAACTTGTCAGTTCACTTCTATTTCCAATATTTTTCCTTGTCTCTCTGTTCTTAAAATAATCATGAAAACAACATCTAAATCTTTACTCAGGTTCGTGTTAATCACTTTACATGTATAACCTAACCTCATTACAACTCCAAGAAGTATGAACTAACATTTTCTATATACTACAAATGGGAAAACTGAAGACAAAGATGTTAAGTACCTTTTCCCAAGTTCCATAAACATGTGCAAAAATAGATGCAACTTAATAAACCAAGGATTTGAGTAGTGGTTATGTGCCATGGAGTCGGTTCCAACTCATAGAGACCCTGCACAGGGTTTCCAAGGATGAAATCTTTATGAGAGTAGAAAGTCTTATCTTTCTCCTGCAGAACCACTGGTAGTTTTGATCTCCTTCCTGACTTGAGATTAGCAGCCCGACTCATAACCACTACAGTAGCTGACACCAACTATTACTATCAAAATGAGGTGTACTGCTTTCAAAGGACAGATACATCTATTCCCCATTTATTGACCATCTAAAGAACAAACAGATCTGTGTTGGAAGAAGTGCAAACAGAGTGCTCCTTGGAGGCCAGCATGGCCAGATTTCATCTCTCATACTTCAGAAATATTGTCTGGAGCGACCAGTCGCTGGAGAAGGATATCATGCTTGGTAATGTGAGGGTCAGAGAAAAAGAGGAAGACCCCAGTGAGATGGACTGACAAAATAGCAGCATCAGTGGGCTCAAGCGTGGCAACAACTGTGAGGTTGGCCCAGGACCAGACAGTGTTTCGTTCTGTTGTACATAGGGTTGTTATGAGGTGGTATCAACTCAATGGCATTTAACAACAACAACAATTATCACAAAATTTACATGTATGGCAATAGTAAAATATCTACCATCCAACTATTTTATGCATTAATAATTCATGCCTGGCAGTAAGGAAATCAAGACGACAGACAAGAGTAACAGTGGCTATGATTGTTAGGATTATGTGTTACTTGTTTGCAGCATGATTCTCCATGGTTTGACAGTATAATGATATACTTTGGCAGTGATGTAATGATGTAATTTGGCAATTGTGTAATAATGTGGTTTGGCAATTATGTAGTCATGTGACTTGGCAGTTATGTAATGATGTAATCTGACATTTATGCAATGATATAGTCATCATTCATTTTGTGCTCTTATGTAGTCATCCTCCATTTTTGCATAAAGCGAATTTACCCATAGGGATGTGGTCTTTGGAATGTAACTATGTCAATGAGGATGTATGGGTGTATTTTTAATATTATTGAATTGTGACTATAAGTGTATATGTATGCATGTTTTACTTATGATTAGTTCACACCATTATTTTGAAGCACAATCCTTAAAATAAAAAATTTAAAGACTTATTTTTAAGAAGGATTTTTGTATCTTGAGAATGATTTTCTTTTTGCTTGTTAAATATAAAGAAATCTCAGAGAGACAGTCCCCACCATTTTGCATTGAAATGTTTATATCTCTAATTACTGGTTCTTTTGAGGGTCACAGAGATTAAATGTATATATAAGCAGAATGCAGTATCAAGATTCTCAAACCCAATCCACTGCCACTGAGTCAGTTCTGACTCCAAGGGACCCTCTATAGGGTTTCTGAGACTGCAAATCTATACTGGAGTAGGCAGCCTTATCTTTCCCCCATAGAATAAGTAGCTGGTGAGTTTGAACTGCTGACCTTGTGGGTAACAGTGCAATGCTTATCCTACATTACCACCACAGCTCCTTAAGTAGATTAGAAAAAATATATACGTAATGCTAACATTGTATTATAGAGCAATAATAATAAAAGGGAAATTAATAAGTCCTTACTCTGTGCCAGGTCTTGTGCAAGGGTTGATATGACTTTTTTTTTATGTCTCAAACAATTGTCTCAATTTATTCTTGTTAAGTGCCTTCAAGTCAGTTCATACTCATAGTGACCCTGTATACGGTTCTGAGGAGCTACTGGTGAGCCTGAACCACTGACCGAGTGGTTCACACTGACCTTGCAGTCCAGTGCATTAACTCACAGTATCATGGAGGCCTGGTGTGGCACTATGGGTTAATGCGCTAGACTGTAAGGTCAGTTTGAACTGCAAGGTCTGTGGTTCCAGCTCACCAGCCACTCCTTGGAAACCCTATACATAGATAGGGTTGCTATCTATGGGTTGGAACCCACTCGACAGCACTTAACAGCAATTGTCTCAGTTTATACTCAATTGTGAGGTTGGTGTTTTGTTCTATTATGTATAAGATCACTATGGGTCAGTGCTGACTCAACAGCACCTAACAACAGCAAGACTCAAGGAAATTGGGCTCAAAGTGCTAAAGTTTGAATAAATGTTTGTATATTAATATAAAGTCTGCATGTTTGACCAGGTTAAGAGGAAGGTGAACAGGTTATCGTAATATTAAAGACCATGTCACATAAACATGTTTGAGGAAATGTTTAGTCTAGAAAAAGAAAGACTTAACAAAGAGGTGATAATTGTCCTCATTCAGAGAAAGAAATACCATATAGAGCAAGTGTCAGACTTGTATTAGGTTCCTTCTGTGAGTAGGACTAGGAAGAGACAAAGCTAGGTTACAGTAATGTTCAGCTTTCTTGTCACTTCTCTATGCTGATAGAGGAACTTTTTTTTTAATCCAACTAGGTTACAGTGTCTTGGTGGTTCCAATGTATGTGGTAGACTAAGTTACAAGACTGACACATATTCTTCTTGTTCTTGTTGTTAAGTCCCATCAAATTGGTTCTGACTCATTGAGACTCTGTATAGGTTTTCTGAGGAGCAGCTGGTGGGTTTGAACTTCTGACCTTTGGTTTACAGTCTAGGACTAATCCTACAGTGCCATATCAGAACTCCCACATCCATCTTGTTGTTAAGTGCTGTCGAGTTGATTCCAACCCTCTACAGGGTTTCCAAGGAATAGCTGGTAAGTCTGAACCACCAAACTTGAAACCAACTTTGCAGTCCAGCTCACTAACTTACACCTGGGTAAACATAAGCATCAGAGCATGTCATGTTCACCCTACTCTAGTCTATAAACCCTTTTTGTATTTGACTCCTGAGGATATCCCTTAATATTTTTTGTGAGCTCATCTATTCTTTTATAGAAATTATTGAATATAACTGCTAGTCATTTGCTCAGAAAGTTATTTTAGGATACCAATTCTGCCATATTATCAGAATTATTACAGTGAAATTCCATAAAACATGGTAATATTCTATAAGGTACAAGGTCCTATCCTTATTATGTTTGTTAGTGCAAATCCTAAATTATTATCCCAGGAAGTTGTGTATAGATACAAATCTAAAACTGTCAAACAATGTTTTAGCATTTGGAGTCTTTATTCAGGGAAATATTATATAAAATCCAAAAGTATGACACATCATTGAGGGCTGTTGTGAGAAGTTGGCAGCAGTAGTCGTTCATTTGTACTAATTGAACAACAAAGCTCCCTTTCCACTCAAAGTTTATAATATCCTGCTTGTCTTGATATAACTCTTGTTAATACATAGTGTTCCTTCAAAGAATTAGGCTAATATTGCTGATGAAACAAAATCAGTTCCAATGTATATTTGTTTTTTGTTTTTTTGTTTTCATTCTTTCCAGCACCAGAGCCAAATGTAGCCTTATAGATTTGTTCAAACATACTTCTTGATTAATTGGTATTATCATTCTTATTTCTCTTTGATTAATACTTATTCTACATGTATTCATGTTCCTTAGTATGGTTCATTTCTTTCACTTAGTGAAAACAGTATTACATATGAAAGCACTAGATTTTACACTATGAATCTAGATCTATGACTAACATTTATTTGTAACTTTTATCACCTATAAAATAAAATAATGCAAGAAACGTCCTATGTCATTGGATCAGTGTTAAGGTGGTTGTTGTTAGTTGCTGTTGAGGCAATTCTAACTCATGGCAATCCCAAGTGCAGAGTTGCTTTTTCACTGAGCTTATTTGAGTTGTAATAATCATTCAATAGTGGGTGCATATCTATCAAAGTGGCAGTATCAATGGGCTCAAGCATGACAAGAAGAGTGAGGTTGGCCAGGCAATAACAAATGCTAGCTGCCAGATACCAAGGAAACAGGCAGCACCTGTGAAAGTTACTCTGAGTCAAGCAATAAGAAGAGTGAAAAGGGAATACCACACCCTGACCACATCTTCCTGGAAGCAACCAGAAAGCATAAAAAAAAGTATCAAAATACATACCCATTTAAGTATTAGGGCCACAGATAAACATCAAACATGTCCAAGAAGCAAAAACAGATGACCATATCAGCACATGTCCAGAAAAAAGATAAAATATCTGAGACAAATGACCCAGAAGTAGATCTTGACTCCATTCTGGAAGGAGGGCAGGCCCTGGAAATGCCTGAGAAAGAATTCAGAAAAATGATTATAAAATGTTTCAAAACACTTTACAATGGAGTTGAGAAAAATAAGGAAGAAGTCAGGAAAGTGCTACAAGAGCAATCAAACAAGATAGATACAGCATTGGAAACAATGCAAAGCCTACAGAAAGAGGTATAAACAATCAAAAACAAGAGTGAGGTTGGCCTAGGATTGGGCAGTGTTTCATTCTGCTGTGCATAAGGTTACTATGAGTCAGTACCGACTCGATGGCACCGAACAACAGCAACATCCAGCATAATGCCAGGAATTTAGCAAGCACTCAGTAAATGCTTATCTTTATATTATCGTCTTTTATAGGAAAAGTTAAAAGTAAGCCAGAATGAGAGAAAGAAAAAAAAAGACAAAAGAAAGAAAATTCTATGTATTTAAAAGGTAGATATCTTTTACCAGCTTTTATAAGGTATATCACATACCTATTTACAAAAGTAAGGAAATTGTCACTTTGATGAAGTATAACTCACAACTCATTAGCGTTGAACACAGAAGAAGTATTCCATATCAAAAATGACTGTTGAAATATTCACAATTACCAGCTGCTCAGAAACCATTTTATATGGATAAAAAACATGTCACATTTAATTTATCAGATGCTTTCTGCTGTCATACTTTTCTTTCGTTCAATGTACTGAAAAGTTATAAAAACAACTTGAATCTCGCTGAAGCCATGTATCGGCATTAAGAATAACACAAATCCATTATCTGCCACAATATAATTGTATCTACATGGATGAATAATCTTCTGTGGCTTCTTTGCACTCAATTCTGAATTAACTCTTCCTTTAAAGATATTTGAATATACAACATTCAGTATCTCTATTAGCAAACTATCATTTCAATATAAAGGAAAAAGAAAAGATTCATTTCTGGAGCTATATTACGTAAGTGAGTTAGCATTATTAGCCCCGTTTCTGGAGTGATAGCAATGGGAAGTATCAGAAAATAATACCATGTTAATTTTCTAACACAAAACCTGAATTATTCAAATATACACTCAAACACTTGTGAAAATAAAATAGTAACTGTTTAACTTCCCACTGTGTGTAATTCATGGTAGAGGCTTCAAATGAAAATATATTAACTGAATTAACCCTTTCCAAGTATTATCAGAATAACCAATTGCTCCTCATGTACCAGCTCTACTATGAAAAATTCAGCTTTAAGCTCATCTAAAATGATCCTACATAGAATTATTTCCAATTAAAACCAACTGAGCAAACAAACAGCAGTCAATATACAAGCATTAGCCTTACATTGAATCCATTTTAAACCTGTTGTTGTTGTTTACTGCCACTGAGTTGGCCCTCGACTCATGGAGACCCCATACATTACACAGTAAAACTGCCCCATAGGGTTTTCCTGGTTGCACAGTGCTTAAGCATTTGACTGCTAACTGAAATGTCAGTGGTTTGAACCCCTCATCTGCTCACTGGAGAAAGATGTGGCAGTAGGCTTTCATCAGGATTTATAGCCTTAGAAACCTTAAGAACGGTTCTACTCTGTCCTTCATGGTTGCTATGAGGCAAATTGAATGGCAATGGGATTTTTGAATCTTTACAAAGAATATTGCCAGGACTTTCTTCTGTGGAACCCCTAGGTTATTTAGAGCCACAAACTTTTACATTAACAGACAACTGCACACACTTTGCTCTGGCCTGTAACACTAGAGGGAAATCACTTTTCATTAGTCTACCATAAGCAGGGAATCCACAGCCTCACTCATTAAATTCCTACCTCAGGTGACTATATTAAACTCTTACTACTAAAACTAACGGTCCACTAGATAACTAACGTTATCTTCTGAAACATTTATATCTGAATGGTTCCTGGCAAATGATACATTCTAGTTAGCTTTCCTTTTAATATGATTCTAGATAGTCTCTTCTGATTTGTTGCATTTGATCTCAGTAATCTGACCAGGCTTTATGACCGTTTGTTCTTAATGATGGTGGTGGTGTGCCGTGGAGTCAGACTCTGCATAGAGTTTCCAAGGCTGTAAATCTTAACAGGCGCAGAAAGCATCGTCTTTCTCCTGCAGAACCGCTGGTAGTTTCGAATCACTGGCCTTATGGTTAGCAGCTCAGCTCGTAACCACTAGGTTACCACAGCTCCTTTTTGTTCTAAATATATTTGAACAAATCAGACATTTGAAAATTACAGTCTAAATTTGGGGGATATGGGTAAAAATTTTGTGTTTTAGCAATTCAGTCGAAAAAAGGAGAAATGACAAAGCTTCCTCAAGTCACATGAGGTTGTTTCATTTTTTATTAAGTTTCTTGGATAGTGAAAACACAATCCTCTCATGGCAAAATAAAACCAAGCATTCTCGGGTTGAAAGAGAATCACACCAAAGGGAAAACAAAGAGGAAAACACTGACACTATGGGCTATCCAAAAGCTAAACATTAGACCGTGTAGTAGACAAAAGTGATGACATGAGTTATGGATTGAACTGTGTTTACCAAAAGACAAGTTGAATTCTAACCCCGGTTCTTGTGAATGCGAGCTTATTAGGAAATAATCTTTGATAATGTTACCAATTAGATATAGAAGAAGTTATTGTGGAGTAAGCTAAATCCTAATGTGGCGCTGTTGGTTAATGCACCAGACTGCAAGGTCAGCGGTTCCAGCTCACCAGCAGCTCCTCGGAAACCCTATACAGGGTCGCTATGGGTCAGAACTGACTCGATGGCACTTAACAACAGAAACAATCCGATACTGCTGTTACTTTAAGGGCCACTGCATCACTTCTAACTCAAAGTGACCCTGCATAGAGTTTCTGAGGCTGTAAATCTCAGTGGGAGCAGAAAGCCTCATGTTTCTCCTAAATCCAATACTAGTGGTTTTCTTATAAAAGCAAAGTGACACAGACAGAGAGATGGAGGACGGATGTCATGTGATGCTGTAGCTGAAATAAAACTCTGCACCTACCAGAAACTAGGAGAGAGGCAAGAAATAGATTTTTCTCTAGTTTCAGAAGAGGCAATACACTTATGTACTAAAAAATAAAGGAAAAAGACCATGTTATTTGGCTAGTGCTCATCAGAGGACAGTAGAAAGCAGAGAAGGGTTAAAATATACACTATAATATTGGTCTCTAGGATGAAAACAATTCAAATGTTTAACATTTCACCCACATGTGACCATTTATCACTGTCAGTTATTTAAATACAAATTTAAAAAGAAATTCTCTATTGTGACTTTTTCCTGTAGAAGAATAGTTTAAAAGATAATTCTCTTTTACTCAAAATCTCAAAGTCCCCATTGCATCCACAGCCAATGAAGACATAATTAATTTTGTTAATGTGTAGACAGAATAAGTCCGAGATTGCCCATACAGACCCAGAAGTGCAAACGGACAGCATGGAAATTGAAAGGTAGAACATAGGTGCTAAATGAAAGCATATTCAGTTTGACAGAAACCAAATGCAATCAGGAAAAGAGATTCCTTCATATAAATACCAGTGAACACACCAGCAGCTCTATTAAGGTGGATAAAGATAAGACCTGTAATTCAACTTTCTGCCTATGAAAATTATTATTTTTTGATGATCAAATATAAACATGATTAAAAAAGTTAAATATGAGGGGATAAAATTGCCAAACTCTATTTTATATAGTAAAATATAAGTGCCTTAGAATTGAGTTCCTCATCAAATTCCAAAAGAAAAAAAAAAATTTTTATTGAGGTTTCTGTGCTAAGGAATTATCTGTGTCTGAAAGCATATAACTAGCAAGCTTTAAAAGACAGTGACCATAGTTTTTAACTCCCAGTTGAGACATGTGACTCAATTTTAAAAATCCAAGGTAATCTGATTCAAGTTGAAACATATCAGAACTTTTCCTTGTCATGGAAAAATCTTCAGGCTTTCAGGTCAAACCATGTCTATTCGGTAATGATTACTGTTGACCAGGCCAGATCAGTGGAATAAGGAAAACTCTCATAACCTACTATTA
The DNA here is from genome assembly GCF_000296735.1 of Chrysochloris asiatica. Taxonomy (NCBI): domain Eukaryota; kingdom Metazoa; phylum Chordata; class Mammalia; order Afrosoricida; family Chrysochloridae; genus Chrysochloris; species Chrysochloris asiatica. Next base: position 22,947,600 of record NW_006408549.1, read on the forward strand.
AAGAACTGGTGTTAAGGAATGGGTGAGAATACTTAATGTAATGGTCATTTCAATGTCGAAGTCAAAAATTAAAAAAACCTTCATATGATTCTCTTAATTTTTTTTTTTTTCTATTTTGGTTGGCACTAATGTACATGTATTAGTTTCCCTATTAGATGAGTACTTCCTAAGACTCAACTCTGTTTTATTCATCTTAATAGTTTTCAAAGTGACTCAAGCAGTGGTTTAATTACAAGAAAATCACTAATATTAAAGGGTACTTACAGGCATTTTTGTATGTTATCTCACCAATGTTTAAGGCAAGATTGAATAGGCAACTAAAAAAGGTACCCATTATTATTAGCACACCAAGGCCAGGCCAGAAGTTGGTTATTGAAAGTGTTAATTCAAAGTTAACGGATCATTCTCTAGGCAGGATAAAAATATACAAAGCAAAACCAAAAATCAAGTAGGACAAAAACATCATTAACCAAAGGTATTTATGGAGCAAACTGACAATGCTTACTCTATTGGAATCTTGGCGTGGTGCTGTGGGATAAAATACTGGATTGCAAGGTCAGTTTGAACCATAAGGTCAGTGGTTCAAACTCACCAGCTGCTCCTTGGAAACCCTAGGCAGGGTTGCTATGAGTCAGAACTGACTGGATGGCGCTTAACAACAACTCTATTGTGAAAGGCTTTGGATTACTTCTGCTTTCTTCTACCTTTATGAAAATTATGTTCCTATATCAGGAAGTAACTAGTAGTGTGCTTCCATGCTTAAGTATCTTGAAATAACATGACTGCTGGTATATTTTTAGGGAAATCACACAGGGAATTTCTGTAATATTAATTGTCAGAGTTCCCTTCTGGATCTTCGTTTAGTTTCCGGGTCACTCCTTGTCTCCCTGGCTCTTTTTCCTCTGAATCTAAAGACTGACCTCCAGGAATTTGTCCTTGTGCTATTATCTGGACACATTACCATTAGAGTCTTTATGTGCTCTTGGATCCTCTTTTAAAAGTCAATAGGAAGACAAAGTCAATTGGGGGACTTTTTTTTTTTTTTTTTTTTTTAAAGGAAACTGGAAGCCAATAAAATAAGGAAATAGGTAAGGCTTAAAAATGATAAATTTGGAGGCATTACAAAGGTGAAGCCCTAAAATCCTCACGTATTAGAATCAAGAGGCTTTACTCAATATACATAGAACTAGTTGGTCCTCTCTTGTTTCTTCATCAGTTATTTGGTTAGTTGAATTTTTTGTTGTTGTTTTGGTGGGGGTTGATTTTTATAGGATCAAATCATGTGTAATGTTCTCATGTCCATGTCTCATGTTTCTATGTCTTCTGTCTTTTATTTTTAGTCAGATACATTTAAAAAAAATGTGAAAGGATAAAAAATTATATAATCCTGTCATTTCCCTTTCTCATGCTATGTAGTCCTCCCCTTTTCCTGTGCCTTCTGTATTTTCTTTAGAATCAGAGCCTCTAGATAATGAAAAAACAAAAATAAAAACATATGTGATAGGAAACCAATCCCATAGGGTTCAAAAGACAGTCAGATGACACTTCCGACTGAGCATTTTAACAAAATGCTTTTCTGTTTTATACACACATGAAAGTTATCCTTATAGGAAAAGAAGCCTTTTAGAAAGTTACAATGCCTACAGCAGTAAGAGAAACTTAAAATCCCATAAGATGTGAAAGGAAGACAAAATGTAACATGTAGATGAAAGAACACCAAAATGTTTGTAGGATGGAGTTGTTAAATGTACAGTCAATATTCATGAGGATAGCTTCAATTATTTTTAAAACATTTTAAGCAAAAACAAATGGTTACATATGATTCAAATAACATATGCCACCTTACCTTAAGAAGTCCTGGTGGGATGCTATAGGATAAAGCAGTGGACTGCAAGGTCTGTTTGAACCACAAGGTTGGCAGTTCAAACCAGCCACTCCTTGAAAACGCTATAGAGGATCGCTATGGAGTGGCAACCAACTTGAGGGCACTTAACAACAAAAACTTACCTTACTGTATTCTATAAATTGAAGGAATTTAAAACCACAAAATTAGTGATTTTAAAAACATAAAAAATGGTGGAAGCTATGTTTTTGATAACAAAATATTATACTTAATAAGTCAGAGATTTGTATGATACCATTTAAAATTTATTCAAACATTGTCACAGGTCTAAGAAAATAGGACAATGATTTATTGAGCAACTCCATTTCTACACTGCTTAGTCATTTCTATGACAAATATCTCAGGAGAAAATTCATTTGCACAGGCTTTTCAGATAAGTTTTTCTTATTCAGAATGCCTTCCTTTATTCCCACTGTGGACTCTGGTTATGTACTGACCAACAATTCAGAACAAAGAAAATCAAGCTCTTAGTGAATTTCTGCAGCTGGCTTTTGCAGAGATATGAAGTCCAAGTTCAAGTCCTGTGTTGTTGTTAAGTGCCATCGAGTCAGTTCTAACTCATTCCAAACCAGAATATAGTTTCCAAGACTGTAAATCTCTTTGGGAGGAGAGAGATTCCTAGTTCTTCGGCAGAGCAGCTGGTGGGCTCGAACTGCCAACCTTGTAGTTCACAGTCTAGTGCTTATCCTAGAAAGCAGTCTAAAATAGCAGTGACTTTAAAAGGTAACATGGCATCCAAATCATACAAGGATTATAATAGCAATTTAATGCTCTGGTTCTGGAGTTACGTTACGTAATATAATAATTGTATAGGATAAGATGAAAATTCTTTTTTTTCTATGACTCAAATACACAAGCTATAAGCAATTGCTTAAGTAGTATAATACACAGTAAAACAACAGCCTTAAAAATATAATGATAAATATTATGGTGACAAACTGCTCAAATAGGTCTTGGTAGACTTAGTCGTCTCTGCTGTGATGTTTTGGTAAGTCTGGATGTCTTCCTAGGCATAAGAACATGTCAGAATATCTGACATATATTTCCAGTAAACAGACTAAAAATGCACTCGTCTCCTGCTTATAAATAGAGTGGGTGAATTGAATGCTTCAGTGCTTTCTTAAAATCCAGTTTAAAATATCAGTGCCTCTTCATCATTTTCAAGATAAAACACTGTACATTTTGCTCAACATACAGTATCCTCCATAGTCTTTCTCAACATCCTCCATTCCTATAACTTGCCAAACTGAAAATAATGGTTTAGTTTTCCAAAATTTCTTGATATTCCTTAAACACATCACAATCTCTATATCTTTGCTCATGCTATTTATTTGTCAAGTATGTCCTTTCCCTATCCCTTTCTGACTTTTGCTACATAGAGTTAAAAATAGAGCGTAGGACTTTACTACCTTTTAGATGTCTTTCTAACCACCACAGGTTGAGTTAGGGTATTCTCTTTACTCTCTGTAGACCCCCCATGAAATATGTTTCCTGTAACACTATTCTAAATGCATGAAATAATAATTAAGTACCCATTTATGTAGCTAAGATAACACAACATTTACACTAAATAATAGAAAAATAAAGACACTGGACCTATCCTCAAGAGATGTGCAGTATGGAAGACACATTCTCTTTATGTCCAGAACTTGACACATAAGACAGGAGCTCCCTAAAGTGTTGTATGAATGAATGCATGCATAGGTATACCTGGGTGAAAAGAGTATGGATAGACAAAAGGGAATGCATAAAGCCCTGAACCACTGAAGAACAGCAAAGGCAATGAAGGTAGAAGAGAGTAAGTAACAAAGCAGTGTTGGATGGGGCAGAGAGTAAAAACAGCCTTGCTCTTGTAGGCTGCTGCCATGACAGTTGGCCTATTCTGTCATGGTGATTCCATGTGTTTACAGTAGAACTGTGCTCTACAGAGCTCTCAATGGTTGATATTTTTGGAAGTAGAGTGCCAGGCCTTTCTTCTGAGGTACCTCTGAATGAGAACTCAAACCTCTAACCTTTTACTTCTCAGTCAAGTATGTAAAACATTTCACCTCCTAGGGACTCCTATAGGTCATTAGGACTTCCGTTTTTACTTTGCATTAAGTAAGAGGGTATGAACTGAGGAAGGACAAGATCTGTGTTATGCTTTTGAAAGAATCAACTGGGTATCTTTGTTTGTTGTTTTCTTCCCTTGCCTATTAATATGATGGTGACTCCTGACTGCTGAATTTGCCTGTGGAAAAAAATTAGCCTTGTTCTAACTGACATTAAGTTCTACCTACAGTGGTTGAGATATAAACTCTGGAGTACCAAACGTTGGCAATAATGGTGTTAACTATAACTAGGATGAAATCTGGCCATGTAGGGTAAGAAAGCACTTAACAACAACAACAACAGATAATTTAAAAGGACTCCTGGCATGGTACTATAGGATCAGCACAGTGAACCACAAGACCAGCAAATCAAACCCACCAGCTGCTACTCAGAAACCCTATTCAGGGTCGCTATGAGCAGGAACTGACTAGATGGTACTTCACAACAGCAACATGGTTAGAGGGAGCATCTAGGGGTCTCCAAAAGGAATACCTAGATGCTGCAAGAAACCATGAACCTCTTTAGATACAAAAATTCAGACACCCTATAATTCTTCTGTGCTCTACTCTTCATGTTCCCACTCTGGCTTATCCAATAGAAAATAACAATCCCCACTGCTGGGGAAAACAGCAAGTGCTATTGGTACAGTTCCAATAGCAATTTAAACGGACATAAAGGATTTGTCCACTCACATTTTTTTAACCCAGCGGGGTTTATTTAACATCAGTTAGTTGGTAGCTGGTAATATTTACCCAGTGCCATCTAGTTAATTCTGATTCACAGAAATGCCACAGGACAGAGTACAACTGCTCCACGTGGTTTCTGAGGCTGAAAGTATTTACACGAGGAACAACTTCATTTTTTTTCCCATGGAGCAACTTGTGGGTTTGAACTGTTGATCTTTCAACAGCATCATAGCTCTTAACACACTGCATCACTAGGGTTTCTTTGGTAATGTTCAATCACAGATAAATCACTTCTGATATGTCATAAATGGTTATGACAGTACTCAAGTTATTAAATTTCTAATCTCACAGGATAATAATGGATTTTTGAATATCATAAACAATTTGACCAAGGAGACAATGAATGAAAAACAAAAACAACAAAAAACTAGTTATGTTACCTTTGCCACATGTCTCTGTCATTTCATACAAAATTTGTTCTCAGTATTAATAGTTTAACTAAGGTTTATGCAGTTACTTCCTATAGCTCTGGCTCAATTTTTCACTACTCTATTACCAGTCACTCTTTGGAAACCTTCTACAGGGTCACTATGGGTCAGTACCTACTCAACGGCACTTAACAACAACAATAACAACATCAATACAGCGTTTCAAGAGGTAGCTTGTGGTCAAGAAGCAATGGTACTGAAGAAAGAAGACCAATCTGCACTGAAGACATTGATCAAAAAGAAGGCTCCAGGAATTGATGGAATACAAATTGAAATCTTTCACCAAACATGCAGCTCCAAAAAATTTGGAAGACAGTTATCTGGCTAACCAACTGGAAAACATCCGTATTTGTGTTTATTCCAAAGAGAAGTAACACAACAGAATATGGAAATAATTGAGCAGTATCACTGATATTGTATGTAAGTAAAATTTTTTGATGATAATTAAAAACCAGTTATAACAGAGAACTTCCAGAAATTCAAGCCACAGTCAGAAGAGGACATGGAATGAGAGAGATTATTGCTGACATCAGATGGAACTTGGTTGAAAGCAGAAATTACCAGAAAGATGTTTACTTGTGCTTTACTAACTATGCAAAGGCTTTAGTCTGTGTGGATCATAATAAAATTTAGATAACATTTGTGAAGAATGAGGACTCCAAAACACTTAATTGTGCTGGGAAGAATGGGCATTCAGAACATTGCATTGTGCTTTTGAGGAACCTGTGCATAGGCCAGAGGCAGTTCCAGAAGAACAGGAGAAACTGAATGGTTTAAAATTAGGAAAGGTGTATGTCAGGGTTATCTCCTTTCATCATACTTAGTAAATCTGTATGCTGTACAAATAATCCAAGAAGCTGGATCATATGAAAAAGAACATGGCATCAGGATTGGAAGAAGACTTACAAATGACCTGCAATATACAGATGATTCAATCTTACTTGCTGAAAGTGAAGAGAACAGGATTGCAATCACCTCAATGTAAAGAAACCAAATATCCTCACCACTGCACCAATAAATAACATCAAGATAAATGGAGAAAGGATTGAAATTGTCAATGACTTCAATTTGCTCAAATCAATCAAGGTAGCAGTGGTCATGAAAGCAAATGATGATTTTGGGAAAATCTGTTGCATAAGACTTACTGGAGCAAAGATGTAACTCAGAGCACTAATGTGTGCCTGACCCAAGCCATTGTAGTTTCAATAAACTCATATGCATGTGACAGTTGAACAATAAAAAGGAAGACCTGAGAATTGATGCATTTGAGCTATCCTGTTCAGGAAGAATACTAAAAGTGCTGGGATATCTGATCCCATGGACAAAGACATAGCCATAGAGGGCTAGAGCTGAGAGTGAAGCATCCAGCTGATATGAAGTGAGGAGAGACACACAAGAACACCCAAACTTGAAGATAGTACCCATTTGAACTAGCCTCGATGGCTTGATGATCAGAACTCGACTAAAGGAAGAAAAAAAAAATGTAATAAAGGAAAAAAGTGTAAACTGCTACAATTTGATTAACTTGACCTATATTTATGTATGTAGTAGTTCAAAATACCAACTGAGAGGGAAGGAGTCTTCACATCAAGTATCAATGCTATCTCCTCTGTATACAGGGTAGATAGGGACAAGTAACTTAGTCTTTGGCTACCTAAAATGAGGGGGCAATAAAGGCACGAAGTGACTGGCTTATAAGTTTTCAAGTGGGAGTTTACTTTAAGAGTGTACAGGGGAAGATAGTGCCCTCATTGAATAGTTTTCTTCTTGTCTAGATGGGTTTGATGAAAAGAAATAGGGTTTAGAGTCTTATTATTCAATAGTAAGGAATTGTTATCATGACTAATTGAGATTGCCACAATTGTAAAGGTAGAAGTTTTGTAATAAAAATGGGGGAGTAGTTAATCCTACAGTCCAGGAACAGAGGACTCTAGGACCATCAAGGGAGAAGAGCACAAGCAGAATGCGGGACCCTATCCAGAGAAGCAGTAGTGACACAAGAAATGGAAGCAAAGATGGGAACACTGAGAAAGGAAAAGCTGAGGACTCTATATTCATGGAAAGATAGGGACTGAGAGCTGGCAGCCAGGAGGCAGGCTTGGTGTAAATTATTATATATGTCTGAGTGTTAAAAAAAAAAAAAAAAAAAAAGCTAAATTGGATAAAGAAAAATACTGTTAACTGACTGTTGTTGCTGTTGTTACGTGCCATAGAGTCATTACCAACTCGTAGCGACCTTATGCACAACAGAACGAAATACTGCCTGATCATGGGCCAACCTCACTACTGTTGCCACACTTGAGTCCACTGATGCTACCACTTGGCCAATCCATCTCGTTGGGGGTCTTCCTCTTTTTCTCTGACCCTCCACCTTACCAAACATGATATCCTATTCCAGTGACTGGTCCCACCTGACAATATGTCCAAAGTATGAGAGATGAAGTTTAGCCATCCTAGCCTCCAATGAGCACTCTGGCTGCACTTCTTCCAAAATGGATCTATTGGTTCTTTTGGCAGCCCATAGCACTTTCAATATTCTCCTCCAACACCATAACTCAAAGGCATGAATTCTTCTATGGTTTTCCTTTTGCATGCATATGAGGTTACTGAAAATACCATGGCTTGGGTCAGGCGCACCTTAGTCCTCAAGCTGACATCTTTGCTCTTCAACATTTTAAAAAGATCTTGTGCAGAAGACTGCCTAATGCAATATGTCATTTGATTTCTTGACTGCTGCTTCCTTGAGAGTTGATAGTTGACCCAAGAAGAATGAAGTCCTTGACAACTTCAATCTTTTCTCCATTGATAAGAATGTTGTTTATTGGTCCAGTGGTGAGGATTTTGGTTTTCTTTACATTGAGATGTAAAAGGCTGTGCTCTTTGATCTTCATCAGTAAATGTTTTAAGTCTTCTTCACTTTCAGCAAGCAAGGTTGTATCATCTGCATATCGCACGTTGTTAACGAGTCTTCCTCCCATCCTGATGCTATGTTTTTCTTCATATAACCCAGCTTCTCAGATTATTTGCTCAGCATACAGGTTGAATAACTATGGTGAAAGAATACAACCTTGTCGCACACCTTTCTTAATTTTAAAACATTCAGTGTTCCCATGTTTTGTTCAAACAACTGCCTCTTGGCTCAGGTACAGATTCTCATGAGCACAATTTAATGTTCCGGAATAATCATACTTCGCAATGTTGTCCATAGCTTGTCATGATCCACACAATCGAAAGCCTTTACATAGTCAATAAAGCACAGGTAAACATCTTTCTGATATTCTCTGCTTTCAGCCCAGATCCATCAGACATTAGCAATGATATCCCTTGTTCCACATCCTCTTCTGAGGATACATGGAGGGAATTATAATCATTGTAATGAAACAAAGTATATGCTAATTGTTTAATGTAAAACTGATGATCTGCCTTGTAAACTTTCAGTTAAATCACAATTAAAAACTTGAAAAAAAAAAAAAAAAAGTGCTATGGACTACCAAAAGAACAAACCTGGGTTGGAAGTATAGTCAGAATACACCATAGAGGCCAGAATAATGAAACTTTGTATGTCATATTTTGGATATGTTATCAGAAGGGACCAGGCCTTGGAAAAAGGCATCTTACTTGGTAAAGTGGAGGATCATCAGAAAGAAGGAAGATCCCCAACTAGATGGATTAGCACAGTGGCAGCAGTAATGGACTCAAGTGTAGCAATGATTTTGGGGTCAATGCAGGACCAGGCAGTGTTTCTTTCTGCTGTGCATTAGAGGTCACTATGAGCTTGTATTGACTCAACAGCACCTAACAACAACAACAAACAATTAAATTAAGAACAACAAGTAATCAAATCAAACTATATTAGGCAGAGGTGCTGCACAAAACCTCTTTTAAGTGTTCAAGAAGAAAAAAATCAATTTGGGGTCTAAGATACATGTGACCCAAGCCATGGCATTTTCAATAGACTTATATGCATGTGAAAGTTGGACTATGAATAAGAAAATCATAGAAGAATCAATGTATTTTAATTATGGTGTTGGAGAAGAATATTAAAACACCATGAACTGTCAGAAAAATAAGCAAATCTGTGTTGGAAGAAGTACAATTAGAAAGTTCCTTAGAAGTCAGGATGGCAAAACTTCATCTCTCATATTTTGGACATGTTATCAGGAAGGACAAGTCTCTGGAGAAGGACATCATGCCTGGTAAAGTTGAGGGTCAGGACAGAGAGAAAGACACCCAATGAAATGGACTGACAGGGTAGCACTGACAATGGGATCAAGCGTAACATCAATTGTGAGGATGGCACAGGATTGAGGAGTGTTTCTATCTGTTGAGCCTAGGTCACTAGGAGTTGGAACTGACTCTACAACTATAACAACAACACATCATAGCACATTTTTAATGAACATTCATCTGCTGGTGGCCTTGTAGAGGCCAAATGTGTTACTATCACAAACATTGCTGCTAAGAACTTGCTTTAAATATTCTTTTATAGTCACAATTCACTAGTATCAGAAGGTCTGAGCATCTTAAACTACATGCAAATACCAAATTTTCCCCTAAAATATTTTAAACTTGTAAATGGATTTCAGTTTAAACTCTCTCCTATAATATATAAGATTGGAGATTTTAAATTAATTTTAAGTACAATTTTATAGTGCAAATGAGTGCTTTATTTTTGTTTTTTAAATGTATCCATTCCTGAGGAAAACAAAATGGGATTGAGCATGTTTCATATATTTTGGATACCTGGATTTCTTTTCTGTGAGTTGTGTTTTCAATTCCTTGTTCTTTAACTGCTTCGCAGGTTTTCTCTTTCTTATTCATTTCTTAACATACTTCAAGAAAGAAATATATCATTTTTCTAGTTAAAACTAATGATAAATATTAAAAATAGTCATTTGTAATCATACCTCATATTTCTCCCACTGGTAGTTTTGAACTGCTGACTTTGAGGTTAGCAGCCCAACTTGCATATAAGAGAGCTAATGTTTCTGTGTCCTAGCTGCTGCTGGAGTTAATACTGCTTTTGCACTTTTACAATCTGCTAAGTAAAATATCAGTACTTCCTTATTCTTTTCCATTTATTCGACTTCAGTTTATTGCTCTCCACATATTAATTAGCCATTTGTATCTAAATTGTCTACCACTCGCCTGTCAGTTTGTCATAATGTGGTGGCTTGTATGTTGCTGTGATTCTGGAAGCTATGACATGGGTATTTTAAATACCAGCAGGGTCGCCCACAGTGGACAGGTTTCAGATGAGCTTCCAGATGAAACACACTAGGAAGGAGAGATGGACTACTTCCGAATATTTAGTCACTGAAATCTTTATGAATAGCAATGAAACACTGTTAGCATCAGAATACTGAATACTGAAACATGATGAAAAGCACCAACATACTGTCAGATATAGTGTCAGAAGATGAGTCCCTCAGGTTGGAATGCACTCAAAATGCAACCGTGGAAGAGCAGCCTCCTCAAAGTAGAGTTGACTGTTCTGATATGAATGGAGTAAAGCCCTCAGGATCTTCATTTGCTGATGGGGCACAACTCAAAACGAAGAGAAAGAGCTGCTTACATCCATTAATTACAGAAACATAGAATGAACAAAGTATTAATCTAGGAAAATTGGAAATTATAAAAAATGAAATGGAAGGCATAAGCATTGATATCCTAGGCATTAGTGAGCTGAAATAGACTAGTATTGACGATTTTGAATCTGACAATCACATGGTTTACTAGGCCATGAATGACAAATTGAAGAGTCAATGGTGTTGCATTCATCATCAAAAAGAATGTATCAAGATCTGTCATGAAGAACAACACTGTCTGTTATAGGACAATATCCACAGGCCTACAAGGAATGCCATAATACCATTATTATTCAAATTTACGCTGGCAGTCTGCTTCTGTAAAGATTTCAGCCTTTCAGGAGTTCTGCTCTGTCCTATAGGGTTGCAAATTGAAAGCAGTGCTTTTTTAAAAATATTTAAAATAAATGTTCAAAAGACCAAATTTAATTCCCCAACAAAGTAGACTATACTCAAAGTAAATTTTCTTAAGCAGAAGCATGCATGGCTTCCCTATGCATGTGTGTGACCTATGGAAAAGGAAGTACTTCTCACCTATCAATGATGATGAAATTGAAGAATCCTACAAATTTCTTCAGTCTGAAATTGATCACATTTTCAATCAAGATGTTTTAATAATTACTGGTGATTGGATTGCAAAAGTTGGGGGGGAATAGGAAGGATCAGTGGTTGGAAAATTTGGCCCTGGTGACAGAAATGTTGCTGGAGATCTGATGATAAAATTTTGTAAGACCAAAGATTTATTCATTTCAAATACCTTTTTTAAACAACATAAAAGATTACTTTACACATGGACTTCAATAGATGCAGTACACAAAAATCAAATTTACTACATCTGTGGAAAGAGATGGTGGAAAAGCTTTGTATCATCAGCCAAAACAAGGTCAGGGACAGATTGAGGAACACACCATCAATTGCCCATATGCAGGTTCAGGCTAAAGCTGAATAAAATGAAAACAAGTCCACAAGAGCCAAAATAGGACCTTGAAAATATCCCACCTGAATTTAGAGATCACCTGAAAAACAGATTTGATGCATTAGACATTAAAGACCAAAGACCAGAAAGAAGAGTTGTGGGTTGACATCAAGAATATCATATAGGAAGAAAGCAAAAGGTCATTATGAAGACAAAAAGGAAGGAAAAGACCAAAATGATGTCAGAAGAGACTCTGAAACTTGCTCTCTAGAGTAGAGATGCTAAAGCAAATGGAAGAAGTCAGGAGGTACAAGAACTGACATAAAATTTCAAAGGTCAGCTCGAGAAGACAAAATCAAATATTGTAACAAAATTTGCAAAGACCTGAAGTTAGAAAAACAAAAGGGAAGAACACACTCAGTAATTCTCAAGCTGAGGGAAATGAAGATAAATTGAACCCTCAATTTGCAGTATTAAAGGATTCTCTAGGCAAATTATTGAACAATGCAGAAAGAATCAAAAAAAAGATGGAAGGAATACTCAGAGTCACTGTACCAAAAGGAATTGGTTGATGTTGAACCTTTTCAAGAGGTAGCATATAATCAAGAGCCAATGATCTTGAAGGAAGAAGTCTAAGGTGCATTGAAGAAATTGACAAAGAATAAGGTACTGGAAATTGATGGAATACAAACTGAAATATTTCAACAAATTGAGGTAGCACTAGAGGCACTTTCTATGCCAGGAAATTTGGAAGACAGCTACCTGGACAACTGACTGGAAGACAGAGCCGTATTTGTGCCCATTCCAAAGAGAGGTGACCTAACGGAATGTGGAAATCATTGAACAATATCACTGATATCCCATGTGAGTAAAGCTTTACTAAAGGCAATACAAAATAGCTGCAACCATACATTGACAAAGAACTTCCAGAGGTTCAAGCAGGTTTCAGAAGAGGACATGGAATAAGGGATATCATTGTTGACATCAGTTGGATTGTGGCTGAAAGCATAGAATACCATAAAGATGTTTACTTGTGCTTTATTGTCTACGTAAAGGCTGTCAGTTGTGTGGATCTTGGCAAGCTATGGGCAACATCACCGAAAATGAGTATTCTGGAACACTTAATTGTGCTGAGTAGGAACCTGTACATAAACCAAGGGGTAGTTATTCGAACTAAACAAAGGAAAACACTAAATGGTTTGAAATTAAGAGAGGTGTGTATCAGGACTGTATTCTTTCACCATACTTATTCAATCGGTATGCTGAAAAAATAACCTGAGAAGTGGGAGTTTATGAAGAAAAACGTGACATCAGGATTGGAAGAAGACTCATTAACAACCTGCGATATGTTGATGATGCAACCTTGCTTGCTGAAAGTGAAAAGGACTTACAATACTTACTGATAAAGATCAAAGACCACAGCTTTTGGTATGGATTGCATCTCAATCTAAAGAACACAAAAATCCTCACCACTGGACTAATATACAAGATCCATATCAATGACAAAAAGATTGAAGTTGTCAAGGACTTCATTTTGCTTTGATCAACCATCAACACTCATGGAAGCAGCAGTTAAGAAATCAAATAACCTATTGCATTAAGCAAATCTGCTGCATAAGACCTCTTTAAAATATTCAAGAGCAAAGATATCAGCTTGAGGACTAAGGTGCACCTGACCCAAGCAATGGTCTTTTCAATAACCTCATATGCATGTGAAAGTTGGACATTGAATAAGGAAGACCATAAAAGAATTGATGTATTTGAGTTATGGTGTTGGAGGAGAATATTGAAAGTGCCATGGGCTGCCAAAAGAACAAACAGATCTGTGTTGGAAGAAGTGCAGCCAGAGTGTTCCTTGGAAGCCAGGATGGTCAAACTTCATGTCTTATAGTTCAGACATATTATCAGGAGGGACAAGTCACTGGAGAAGGATATCATGTGGAGGGTCAGAGAAAAAGAGGAAGAACCCTGCCCTCCCCCGCAATCAGATGGATTTACACAGTGGTGGCAGTGATGGGCTCAGGCATAGCAGCGATTGTGAGGTTGGCCCAGGACTGGGCAGTGTTTCTTTGTGTTGTGCATAGGGTCACTATGAGTCAGTACTGACTGGATGGCACCTAACAACATCTACACTGTGAATTAAATACTCACATCTTTGTTCAACTTCCATTGAATATGAGCTTTTATTATGAGTTCTTTACATAATCATGATTGTTGTTAAGTGCCATCAAGTTAGTTCCAACTCACAACAGCCCTGTATAGGGTTTCCATTGAATGGGTGTTGGGTTTGAACCACCAACCTTATCGTTAGCTGTCCAGTACACCACCATACCAGGGCTCCTTAATTATGATAACATCCCTTTATCCAATTTACAAATTTATCTATCATCTTTTAACTATAATACGTTCCTGTTTTTTAAGTGTGGTTGAGTCAATTCCAACTTATAGCAACACTGCATAGGGTGTCAATGGAGCGTCTTCTGGGTTTGAACCACCAACCTTGCAGTTAGCAGACTAGTGTTTATCCTACAGTGCCAATAGTGATTTAAAAATAGGTATTAAAGAAGCCTGTCCGATATAATTTTCCCAATAAGACAGATATCCACTTTCAAGGTAAAGACTCCTGTCTGATTTTAAAATGACAAATGAGCCTAACGCCTTAATATGCAAAACTGTACAAGACAATAAGTAGTTCTGTATCATGGTTGCCATCTGAAAACTAAGATATTTATAAGAAGTTAGATTATTGTGAAGAATGCAGGAGTTCTAGCAGAATTTACATATTTAACAATAGGTCATAGGGCTTTATTTTTCATTACTAAAACACTAAATTTTATTTATAATAATAGAATAGGATAATTTATTCAAGTTACACTCAAGCTTAAAATACCCTATAATTAAACCACTATAATATGTGAAACAAAAGTTTAAGAGTCCATGGGTTAAGGTATTACTTTCAAAAACATTTGGCAAAAGTAAGTCTTTCATTATATCAATAAATGCCACACGCCAAAGTGATTGCTGCTGCCGTGTGAAACTGAAGCTTACAAAGGATAAAAAGGACTGCAGTTCTATTGTTTAGTGTTCTCAAGTCGATAACAATTCACAGTGATCAGAATGGAACAATATCGAGTAAACACCATCCATGCAATTGTTGCTATATTGGAGCTCATTATTGCCCCCATGGTCTCCATGCATCTCTTGGGCCTTCTTTTGACTTATCCTGTGCTTTACCAAGCATGACATCCTTCTCCAGGGACTGATCTCTTCTGATTACATGTCCAAAGTATGTGAAATGAATTCTCACAATCCTAGCTTTTAAGGAGAATTTGGCTGTACTTTTTCTAAGATAAACATGTTTGTTTTTCTGGTTGTTGCTAAGTGCTGTTGAGTCTGTTTCGATTCACAGAGACCCTGGATAGGGTTTCCAAAGAGCAGCTGGTGGGGTTGAACTGCTACCCTTGTGATGCACAGTCCAGTGCTGATCCTACAGTGCCATACCAGAAGTCGTCTGTGGTAGATTTAATATTATTCCCCAACACCTTACTTCAGATGTATTTGCTGTTCTCTGACCTTCTTAATTTATTGTTCAATTTCCCAAGCCATATGAGGCAACTGAAAATACTGGGACTTGGGTCTTTTTTTTTTTTTTTTAACACTAATGAATTCTTTTGCAGCAGACTTGCCCAATGTAATATGTTATTAGATTTGTTCATTGCTGCATCTATGAGCATTGGTTATGGATCCAAGTACAATGAAATCTTTGACAACTTCAATATTTTCTTTATATATCATGATGTTGTTAATTGGTCCGATTTTGAGTATACTGAAGGCTGTAGTCTTTCATCCTTATCAGTAAGTGCTTTAAGTTCTCTTCTCTTCCAGCAAGCAAGGCTGTGTCATCTAAATATCAAAAGTTGTTCATGAGTCTTCCTCCAATCCTGACACCACATTCTTCTTCAAATAAGATTATTCACTCAGCATACAGATTTAACAATTATAGTTAGAGGGTACTACCCTGACAAATATGTTTGTCATTTTAAACCCAAAGAAAATTTATATCAGGAGATGCATTATTTATATCAGGAGATGCATTTTTTCTTCTGTAATCAATAAATATTTTATGCTTCACTGCCCATTCAGTTTCATTCACAACTACTCAATTTTATCATTGTAGTATGAAAATACCCAGTGTTATTGTTGTGTGCTGTGCAGTAGGTTCCAACTCATAGGCAACCAATATGGAGTTTCCAAGGGACACTGGTGCATTTGAACTGCCAACCTTGCAATTATCAGCCCAGTGCTTATCCAACAGAGCCACATCAGGACTCAAAGCAGCCATTGACAATACATAAACAAATAGGAGTCCTGGTGTGGCACTGTGAGCTAATGCATCAGACTCCAATGTTGTTTGAACTGCAAGGTCGATGGCTCAAACTCACCAGCTGCTCCTTGGAAACCCTATACAGGGTTGCTATGGGTTGGAATCAACTTGACGGCACTTAACAACAACAAATAAATAGATATGGTTGTATTCCAATAAAATTGTAATTTATAATCTCAGGCATCAGGGTGGATTTGATCTCTAGAACCTATTTTTCCCAAACTTGGTCTATATGATAAAAATCCAAGAACACAAGACTCCACCTTGCACTGAAAGCTACCTCTGTAAATCCATCTTCTAGTATTTTCTCTACAAATTATCTGCATACTGTCACATTGAACTTGGTTCTCTACATTGTGCCATTCCATGCTATAATTTATCTTTTCAGCAAAACTTACTACCTAGAATGGACTCTTGATGTGGCACTGTAGGATAATCACTGGACTGTGAACCATAAGATTGGTAGTTCAAACCCACCAGCTGTTCCTTAGAAACCCTATAAAGGGTCTCTATGAGTTGGGGTCAACTCGATGACACTTAGCAATAATGAAAGTCTTCTTTGTGGAATCCTGATGTAGCACTGTAGGTAAGCACTGGACTACAAGGTTGGTTTAAACCACAAAGTTGGAAGTTCAAATCCACCAGCCTGTGCTCAGAAACTCTATACTGGGTCACTATGAGCTGGGACTGACTCGACAACACTTAACAACAACTATTCTCTGTCCTTATTTGTCACTGTAGGATAAGCACTGCACTACTAACTGTAAGGTCAGTGGTTCAAACCCACCTGCAGCTCCTTGGAAGCCCTATACAGGGTGGCAATGAGTCAGAATCAACTTGACATGCACATAACAACAACAAAAACTCTTCTCTAAGGTGTCCCTGAGAAATGAATTGCTTGCACATGAATGAAAAGTTGTTTAGAAAAAAGTCTTAGAGATCTAATTATAAATAATCAGTCACTGCAAATCCTATGAGCACAGTTCTATTTTGGCACATATGGGATCGCTACGAGGAATTGATTTGTGACAACTGGTAGTGCTGGGAGACTCTTCTCTGAAGAGTTTCTTAATCACCCCGTCCCAAATTGACTTCCATTCCTGAGTTTCCATGCACTGCACTCCTTCTGCTCCTGGGAAGAGTTACAGACGCAAAAACCCTATACAGGATTGCTATGAATTGTAATTGACTCCATGGCACTTAACAATAACAATTACAACTAATTGCTTATAATCTTGAAGGTAAAGACTCTATTCTACTCAGTTTAATATGACCTGAATTTGGAATATATGGGAATATCTACAAAGTACAAGGTTTTGTTTAAATAGGATTAGGTGTAGACTATGAATTGCCCCCAATATTTAACACCTTAGCTCTTACGAGTGTTGTTGTGGTTAAGTGCCATCAAGTAGGTTCCAACTCATAGCAACCCTGTGTAAGGTTTTCAAGGAGCAGCTGATGAGTTTGAACTGCTAACCTTGCAGTTCAAACTGACCTCGCAGCTCTGTGCTTATCCTATAGCGCCATACAAGAACTCCTAGTTTTTAGTAGCACCCTGTTGTTGTTGTTGGTAAGTGCCGTCGAGTCAGTTCCAACCCCAAACAACTCAGTATAGGGTTTCCAAGGAGCAACTGGTGAGCTTGAACCTCTGACCTTATGGTTCAAACTGACTTTGCAGTCCAGCACATTTAACCTACAGTGCCACATGAGGACTCCTTGGTCATATTATCTCACAATATAATCCAGCCTCATGACTGCCTAGAATAACGATGCATAGCCTCCTTTGTAGGTAGGTAAGTCAATGGTGGAAAAAAACAAAAACAAAAAAACTTTAGAACTCAGTTGTTAACTAAAAGTTTGGCAGATCAAATCCACCCATGACTGGCACAGAAAAACCCATTTCCAAAAAGCCAACCATACAGTTCTGTTCTGACAACTGTGGGATCACCATGAGTCTAAATCAACTCCATGGCAAATTGGGCTGACAAACAGGTATAGCCATATGACTAAGTTCTGCCCAGTCTGATCATGCACTAAGTGCCTAGATACTTAGAATATGAAATTTTGTGTGAGAAACAAATTATTTTTTCAAACCACTTTCATTTTGCTGTCACACATGGATTCCCTAATTATGTATAAATATATGTAAGATACTTGTACTTGTTATATTTAATAACTTTTTTACTTTAAACCACATAGTTGGGGAAAAAGAAAATATTTGACATACGATGCTGTCATATTGTTATTTTTAAAGATTAATTGCTATTCTACTATTCTTTTTAAAATGAAAATAACTAGCATGAGCAAGGATAACTCAAGAAGTATTGCTATAAGATCATAGAAACCTTATTTGAACAAAAATATCTAAGTGTGAAGCCATTGTTTCTCAACATTTCCTCCATCTAAGTCTCGACACTTCAAAAGGTAGTGTGCTCATCTCTCTAGTCCTTTCATGAAAAATTCTTTTCTCTTCAGTTTATACCTCATCAAAAGGTCAGTTTTGGCATCTCGAAGGACTCAAATTGTATTCCTTTAAATGTTCTTTGAGTTTAGGGAACTAAAAGAAGTTAGATGGGTCAAAACATCCAGGCTATATGGTGGACAGGATACGTTTTCCCAATGAAATTTTTATAGGACAGACCTTTTTACCTTCAAAGAATGAACAAGTATTTTATGATGGAAAAAAATTCCTCTGCACAACTTTCTTGGCCTTTTTCTCACCAATGGAGTTTTCAGTTTTTATAACACTTCTTCATACTAAGCCCCTGTGATCATCCTGTATCTTTGAGAAAATCTATCAAGATTATCCCTTTGGGATCCCAAAAGTAGTCACCATAAACTTCTGAGCTGACCTCTCTGTCTTGAATATAACTGGCCAACAGATGCCCTGGGAAGTGACTTCTGACTGGATTTTTAAAAAAGACATCCTAACAAGATAAAGATAGCTGTGTTACTGAAAGAACTTGTCTGTGCCATTCACATGAGACATGTTTAGACAAGTTTTATTTGTGATAAACTTGTGTATGCATGAACTGGAATCCTAGTAGCAATACTTTTTTACTTACCCTCATATAGGAAATCACTGAAGAAATAGTACTTGAACTGTATACAAACTACAGATAATTCATTTACCTATAAAGTTAAGTTGTTCACTGTACAGAAAGTAAACACTATACTTTTATCTCCTCTAAAATGAGAGAATAGGTCAATTAGGATATAGTAAGTGACCATGAACATAGAAACTATCAGCAAAGCTGTACTCTGAAAAAGTGGACCATAAGACATATATTATCTAAAGCAGTATACTAAGGATTGTTGTTGTTAAGTGCCATTAAGTTAGTTCAACTCAAAGCGACCCTGTGTAGGGTTTCCAAGAAGTGGCTGGTGAGTTTGAATTGCTGATCTTGCATTTTAAACAATCTCATGGTCCAGTGCTTATTTAACAATGCCTCACCAGGACTCCAAAGAATAAGAATTAGTCATACATAAATAGAATTTTAATGAATTTAAAACACTCTTATTTATTCAATCATTTATGTCACTATGATTTATGTCCTAGTATGGTACAAGCCATGGTATTTTCAATAACCTTATATGCATGTAAAAGCTGGACAGTGAATAAGGAAGACTGTAGAAGAATTGATGCTTTTGAGTTATAGTGTTGGAGGAGAATATTGAAAGTACCCTGGGCTGCCAAAAGAACCAATAGATCCATTTTGGAAGAAGTGCAGCCAGAGTGCTCCTTGGAGGCCAAGATTGCCAAACTTCGCCTCTCATACTTCGGACATATTGTTAGGAGGGACCAGTCACTGGAGAAGGATATCATGTTTGGTAAGGTGGAGGGTCAGAGAAAAAGAGGAAGACCCCCCCCCCCAGTGAGATGGACTGGCCAAGTGGCAGCATGGATGGACTCAAGCATGGCAACAGTAGTGAGGTTGGCCCAGGATCAGGCAGTGTTATGTTCTGCTGTGCATAAGGTCGCTATGGGTCAGTACCAACTCGATGGCACAACAATAACAACAACAATGGTACTGTGAGTTAAGGCCCTGGACGCCAAGGTCAATATGAACTGCAAGGTTGGGGGTTTAAGGTCACCAGCTGCTCCTCGGAAGCCCTATACAGGGTTGCTATGTGTCAGAACCTACTTGATGGCACTTTAAAACAGCAACATATGTACATTAAACATAAGCATATGAAATAAGTTTAGTACATCTGTTGTAAGTGCTATTTAATATTTTTAATAGATAAGTCACATAAATATTTTTATTCTTCAAATGATTTCCCAAAAAGTTACCTGCTGCATCCTAGTGAGGTGATTAGTGTCTGGGGACTTAACAGTTTATGAACAGCCGTCTCAGATACAACTATTAATCTCTATTTATCAGGAGCAAAAGAGAAGAACAAAACAATGCCTCAGATATGAAACTCGCCTACAGGGCCAATAATTTACATGAGCCATGAACTTATCTACTCTGAGACCAGAAGAATTAGATGGTACCCAACAACCACCAATAGGGTCACAATAGACAAACCCTAACAGAACGAGTCCTGGAGTAGCACTGTAGGATAGGCACTTGAACACAAGTTTGGTTTGAACCACAAGGTCGGCAATTCAAACTTATCAGCTGCTCCTCAGAAACCCTAAACAGGTTCACTATGAGTCAGAATTGACTTGATGGTATTTAACAATAACAAACAACAAATAAAATTAGAAAAAAAACAACACATGAAACAGAACTTGAATTTTTTTTTTTCTTTCTCCTTGACCCAAGTTAACTTATTCACCTTCTAGATAGTGAAATAGAGCTTAAAGTCTTTGAAAGTCCAGATTTACTGGGTCAGTTGAGACTAGAGGACTCGCTGAGACTATCGGCCAGATAAATTCTTTAAACTTTGAAACAAAATTATCCACTATGGTCATCATTTAACAAAAAGCAGACAGACACACAAAATGAAGGATATTATCCCTGAGTACTGTGATTTATTCGCTATGGGTTAATATACCAGACTGCAAAGCCATTTGAACTGCAAGGTCAGCAGTTGAAGATCACCAGTCACTCCTCAGAAACCCTATACAGGATCGCTATGGGTCGGAACTGACTCGACGGCACTTAATAACAACAACAACTGTGATTTATTAATAAAACAAAACCTATGTGAAACTAAAAGACCAATAGTTACCCTAAAGCAAAGATAAGGGGGCAAAGACATAGAAGACTGGAAATAGAATAACCAGAATGCAATTAAAAAGAATGTGACACATTATGAAAAATTCAACCAATGTCATGGAACAATTTGTATAGAAATTGTCAAATGGAAACCTAATATGCTGTGTACACATTACCAAAACACAGCAAAGTTATATATTAATATTACCTGCTTCTTGTATAGAATGGATCTAGAAAGTGGGACTTCTTAAGGCCAGGAGGTAATCCATCTTAGAATGGTAACTAGGCAGTGTTGAAATGACCTAGATTAATCTCTAGACTAGGAATATTGTTACTGTTGTTAGCTGCTGAGTTGGTCAGAGAATAAAAAACTATGTAGTCCTGCATCAACCCCATGATTGGTTGTAAATCAACATTGTGATGCATAGGGTGTTACTGGTTGATTTTCAAAAGTATGTAAGTCCTTTCTTTCTAGTCCTTCCTAGTCTATCTGGAAGCTTCATCAAAATTTGTTCAGCATCATAGCAACGTATGAGCCCCCACTAATGGACAGTTGATGGTTGAACATGAGGTGCATTACCTGGGAATTGACCTTGGAACTCCTCCTGCATGTAAATCAATAATTCTACCACTGGGCTACTGCAGAACCACCACTGACCTTCAATATAGAAACCAGTGAATAAATAAAGAAGAATGTTTGCAGGTTACTGTGAGGTTCAAATTCAAGTACAGTGTTGTTCAAATTATAGGATAAATAAACAGTGAAAAGATAGCCTTTGGTTATCTTAGATACTGTCAACTTCTAAGTGGAGTACTTCTGAGTGATAACACTTTCTTTGGCATTGCTCCCTAAGTTACTGAATTAAAGGAATGTCAAAAGTCAGAAGAGTAGGGTTCATCAAAAAAATTATGAGTTCTGGGTATTTCATCAGTTATGGACAGGGATTTCGTAGTCATTGAGGAAGTAGTCAGAAAAAAAAAAGTATAACTACTGAATCCATCAAGAAAACAGAAATCCTAAAGTTCAATGGATAAAGTTTACTTGGATATGGAGACTCTAGTGTAGGATAATGGCTTGGTTATTTAAAAATGTATTGGGTAGTCCTAATAAACTATTGAATATAATATTGGAGAGCCTATTGTGAGGTGACCTGTACTCAGGACAGTAAATCCAAAAAGTGGATTTATTGACACTCACTGAAAAGTTCCACAGAAATGTGGACTTGTTTATAAGTGGTACAGTGATATTTATATCACAATGAGAAAAATTATTAAAAGACTGGACATAGATGAAGTATGGATGCACAGTTAGAGCAAAGGTTCAGAGAATTAAGAGTACCAGAGAAAGTAATAATACAGTAATAAAGAACAAAATGATCCTTTGGGAGTTTGTTTTTGATGAAAGCAGGTTGCTAGAAGTTATGCAAAAGGGATATGTCAGTGAAAGAACTATGAATTGAACAGCTTCAGAATTCTAGTTAAAGGAAAAATGGCTGCAAGACTGCTTCCTCAAGTGAGAAATCTTCCAGAAAATTAACTTCACTGATCTGCGGAGTAAGAAGGGAATGGGATCTAGAGAGGCATTAATAATTCTGTAGTAGTAACATTAAATAATGTAAAAACAAAAACATCACACTGATAATTAAATATTTATTTTACAAATGAAATAAAATCTGAAAATGTTTACTAAAAATTCAATTACTTACAGAGAATAAATGCAAATGGTGATGTGAAAGATTCTAAAAGAATGAAATCCCTTGTAATAGAACTTCATTGAATTGATTCTCAATATATTGAGAGCTTTAATATGTTTCAGGCTTTAATTTATGTATAACTCTTATAAAGATTTGATGAGGTTGGTTCTTTCATCCCATGGTAAGAAGGAATTGCTGAGGCATAGGAAAAAAGGTTACTCATAAATGTCTCTAAGCTACACAACAAACTAAACGGTAATCTGTTAAAAGTGCAAACTATATGTGTTGTTATCCTCAGTTATAAAAATAAAGCAGAAAAATGATCTCTATGTGTAATGAAAACATTTGACTGATTCAACAGTAAAACAACCAACATACCCAATATTCAAATAGCTGGTTGTAGTGTAGTGAATTATCTAAGTTCTATCTAGCCATAGTTTGTAACTCCCAACAAACAATATTTTTGTCTTGCTGGGTCTAGATAATAGAAAGTGGGAGAAGATACTGATAGGATGATATAATTCAGCTGTGGATGTTAGCAGAGTTAATTGTAGCAACTTAAAAAGACAACATGAGTATGCGATCTTTGATGGGATGAACCATCTAAGAAGCAGGAATGGGGGACCTCACTACCATCAAAGAAGAAGAACCAGGAGGGGAGCTTGTCCTTTGTCCCCAAGATCTCTGTGCACTGAACCTCCTCAACCCAGGGACAGAAAGTTGTGACACCAGAGGGGTGGCAAAAGAGCAGCAGCAGCAGAACAAGCACACAAGGCAGAGCACTGGAATTTCTAGTCCACAGAGCAAGAAAACCTGAGCGATTTGGGGTAGAAAGCTTGTTTGCAGAGTAGGGTGCCTCCAGGCACTTCAGTGGGAGAGCTAGGTTTGCTAACCCACCAAACTAGAGCTGAGTGCCTGTAGGCTGAAGCTTATGGTGGAGCGATATGACCTATGGGCATCTGTCAGCAGCTGACTGGAACAACTATACCCTAAGCATTTCCGATCCTAAATTGTAATCTATTAGCTTCCTATAAAAAAGGCCATAACGCTAGCATGCTGTCTGAGTTCTGTGTGACCACTGCAAAGAATCAGTGAACCCACATGAGAAGTAGACAGTGTTGTGGGAGGATGGTTTGGTGTCATTATTGTTACACTAGTGGGGGTGTACCGTGGAGTCAGTTTCAACTCATGGTGACCCTGTAGAGGGTTTCCGGGGCTGTAAATCTTTACGGGAGCAGAAAGCCTCATCTTTCTCCCGCGGAACAGCTGGTAGTTTCGAATTGATGACCTTGTGGTTCACAGCCTGATTTGTAACCACTATGCTACCAGAGCTCCTTATTGTTACACTTGTTGTTGTTGTTGTTGTCAGGTGCCATCGAGTCGGAACCGACTCATAGCGACTCCATGCACAGCAGAACGAAACAATGTTCGATCCTGGGCCA
>NW_006408549.1:22974994-22998364 GCF_000296735.1 Chrysochloris asiatica
AATCCACCACAGCACGACAGACAGACGAGTGGTGGCCGTTTGTAAAATTTGTTACACTAGTCTACGTAAAATTAAATCCCTCAAACCACCAATCTGCTCCTCACAAATCAATTAGTCAGATATGGAGATATTTTAGCTTATTAAAATACTTTTTAGATTGAGTTTCATTATTCACAACTCCCACATTCTCACAACTGTACACGTACATTCTTCAAAATTCACTACATGACAGTTCTATTGTTCCATATATGATATTACTACATTACATGAAGCAACTATTTAACACAAGAGACTCAACGAGAAAATATTTTAAAATATGATTATATAACTACTATAGTGACATCCCAATCTGTTAACACATTCTAGTATTACAACCCTGTGATTACTAGGATAATTGTCACACTGAGTCATAGTGTAACACTGATCTGTTGTAAGATGGCATGTTTAAAATTTTAACTGACAAAATAATTGCTTGATGATGAATGATGTAAGTCAAAATCCAAAAGAAATTTTCTTTCACAGCTAAGCCTCTTCTAGTTTACTACGTGTACATTCACACTGTGTGGTCATGGAGACAGTCCACAATTTTCCTCATTTGGTTTATTTGAAGATATTTAAAGATAGGAAGGTCAATACCGGCAATCAGAGAACAAGGGCAGAGGCCAACTGTGGAACAATCAATTACTCATATGCAAGTTCAAGTTAAAGCTCAAGAAAATTAAAGCAATTCCAGAAGAAGTGCAGCCAGAATGCTCACTGGAAGCCAAGATTTTAAGACTTCATTGTGCACACCTCAGGCAAATTATCAGGAGGAACCAGTATCTAGAGAAGGATACCATGCTTGAAAATGGAAGGTTGGTGAAAAAGAGGAAGACCACTGATGAAATGCATTGGTATAGTGGCAGTCGCAATGGACTCAAACATAATAACAATTGTGAGAATGGCGCAGGATTGCATAGTGTTTTTTTCTGTTGTACATTCGGTTACTATGAGTTGGAACTGCCTTGATAGCACCTAACAATAGCAACATGAGAACCAAAGTGTAATCTTGAGTATATCCCACCTGAAATTAGATTTCACACATTGAGCACAAGTGACTGAAGACCAGCAGAGTTGCAGAATGACATCAAGGACATCACATATAAATAAAACAAACAGTCATGTTTAGACAGGAATGAAGGAATACACCAAGAGGAATATTGTAAGAGACTCTGAAACTCCCTTTTGAATGTAGAGAAGCTAAAATGAAGTAAAATAACTGAACAGAAAATATTAAAAGGCAACTCCTGAAGATAATATAAAGTATTATAATAAAATGTGCAAAAAATGGGAGTTAGAAAGCCAAAAGGGAAGAACACACTCAGCACTTCTCAAGCTGAGAACTGAACTGAACCGAAGAAAAAAATGCAAACCCTGATTTGCAATACTGAAGGGTACTATGGGCAAAATTTTAGATGATGCAGGAAGCACCAAAAGACTACGGAAGAAGTACAGAGTCACTGTACCAAAAATAACTGACTGGCATCCAACCATTTCCAGTGGTAACTTAAGATTAAAAGCCAATGGTACTGAAGAAAGAAGTCCAAGCTGCATAAAGCCATTGTCAAAAAACAATGCTCCAGGAACTGGCAGAGAACCAACTGAGATGTTTCAAACTATTCATGCAACACAGAAAACACTCACTGTTCTATGCCAAGAAATGGGGAAGACAGCTCCCTGGCCAACAGACTGACATGCACCCATGTCAAAGAAAAGTAATACAATAGAATTCAGAGATTACTGAACAATAAAAGCAGTATCACCTACAAGTGATATAGGTTTTTTAAGGTAATTTAAAAAATGGTTGCAGTAGTACATCAACAGACAACCAACTAAAACTCATGTTGGATTCTGAAGGACACAGAAGAAAGAATCACTGCTAATGTCAGATAACCTTGGTTTAGAACAGAGAATACAAGAGAACTCTTTATCTGTATTTTATAGACTATGCAAAGACATTTGACTGTGTGAAACATAAACTATAGATAACACGAGGAAAATGGAAATTCAAGAACACTCAGTTGTGCTCATGTGGAGAACAAGAAGATACTACATGGTTGCACCTTTTCACCAAATTTATTTTCTATGCTGAGCAAATAATCTCAAATTGAACTACATGAAGAAGAATGAGGCATCAGGATTGGAGGAAGACTCATTAACAACCTGGATATGCAGATGTTCGTTCCAACATTGCTTGTTGAAGGAGCAGAAGACTCACTAATGACGATCAAAGACTAGAGCCTTCAGTTTGGATCACACCTCAACAGAGAAAACAAAATTCCTCATAACTAGACCAAAAAGCAAAATCATGATAAAGGGTGAAAAGACCGACTTTGCCAATGGCTTCATTTTACTTGGATCCACAATCAACACTCATGGAAGCACCAGTCAAGAAATCAAATATACTGCATTTGGCAAATCTGCTGCAAAAGATCTCTTTAAAGCAAAGATGTCACTTTTAGGAGTAAGATGTGCCTGACCCAATCCAGATTTTTGTTTTTCTAAGAGCCTCATATGTATGCCAAAGCTAGACAATTAATAAAAAGATGAAAGAAGAATTGATACATTTGAAATATGGTGTTGATGTAGAGTATTGACTATACAATGAACTGCCAGAAAAATGAACAAATCTGTCTTGGAAGAAGTACAGCCAGAATATTCCTTAGATGTGAGAATGGCAAAACCTTGACTCGTGTATTTTGGACATGTAATCAAGAGGGACATTAATCTTGGTAGAGCAGAAGGTCAGCAAAAAAAGAAGACTCTCAATGAGATGGACCAACACAGTAGTTGCAGCAAAGTGCTGAAACCTCAACAATTGTGAGATGGCGCAGGACAGGCCAGTGTTATGTTCTGTTGTACATACAGTCACTAAGGGTCAGACTGATTCAAAGGCACCTAATAACAACAACATTCGTTACTAATGCATTACTTTACCAATTTATCACTGCACTTTGATTTTTAAAATAGGAGAACAGACTTCTTTGAAAAGCTCAGCTCTAAGGCCAAGCAATGGAATGACTTTTTGTTTGTTAAAGGGCATATATTTTGAGAGTAAAGGGAAGCAGTATTGAAAGTTTCAAAGGACAGCATTTGTTTTCTTCAGAAACCTAGGTCATCTAAGATCTTCTAACAAGCTCTTAAATTTAAACGAACAAGAAAATTGGAATGTTTTTTATAGCTTGCTTGTTAGATTTAGGCCAAATTTATGATACAATAGAGTTGCATTATTTATGTATGACCATTTGTCAGCGTACTACATTTCTTTGTATAAAATACATTTGGAACATATTTATGAGCTTTCTGTAAAAGTGAAGCAATGCTTTATATTTTAAATGATTATTAAGTATGATAACTCATCTATCATTTATTAAACAACTGTTGTTTACCAACGCCAACACTATAAGAAACAAAAATTAATAAGTCATGGTCCTTGTCCTTAAGAAGCATGCAGTGAACCATGGTATATCTTGCTTGATGAATATTACTTTACAATTTAAGGAGAAAAAAGACTCTCTTATTGTTGCCATCATCTCTATCTCAAGTCTACTCTAATACTGTTCCCATTAGTCAAGATTAATAGATATTTGTAATTGCTATTTGGAGACAAAAATTCCAATCTTAATATAACAACAATTTTTCATACTTTAAATAGGATGAAATGATGGATATGAGGTATTTGAGGAGAGCATCCTGGTAGAGCTACCCCGATCTGAACAGGAAAACAATATGATGGCAATAGGGAGGACAATCTGAGAGCTAGAGGATAGTCTGGAGCAAGGACTGCTGTACACTAAAGAAGGAAAGGATCTGAAAAAAAAATGGGAATACATTACTGGGGACACTCAAAATATAGAAAGAGAAAAATGTTACCTAATAATAGTAGTCAGAACCATGAGGAAACTCAAGTAATGTTTGAATTTTTCTTTCTATTTCCTTATGACACCAGTAAAATAAATTAAAAACATAGAAAGGCGCTGGGGTACATTAAGCTTGCACACCTATACATAAAAGCAGAACTATTAGGTTCATCATACATTGTTGGTTCCAACTCACTCCAATGCAAGGTTTCCAATGTGGGGCTGATGGGTTTGAACCACTGACCATATGATTAGCAGTCCAGTACTTATACTACAGTACCATATGATTACTCCATACACAGAAGCAAGATTACTGTGTTCTTCATATATTTTTGTTATTCTTTTTAAGCATTGTTGAGTCAGTTCTAATCTATAGCGACCGTATATAGGGTTTCTGAAGAGCCGCTGGTAGATTTGAACCACACAGTCTTGTGGACAGCAGTCAAGAGTTTATCCTATAGTGCACACCAGGCTCCTCCACATACATAGTAAATATTTACAAACCATTTGCTAGTTATTTACATTCACTTACATGTAACCAAAATGCAAAACATATACTTATGCATTTCTATAATTATACATTCACCTATAAGCTTTCTGTGCTATGGTTGCTTATGTGTGTCTATGATGCTGGAAGCTATGCCAATGGCATTTCAAATACCTGCAGTGTCACCAAGATGGACAGCTTTCAGCAGAGCTTCTGACTAAGAAAGACTAGGAAGAATAGGGTGATCTACTTCCAAAAATTAGACAAAGAAAACCTTAAAGGGTCACAATAGAACATTGTTTGATTATAGTGCTGGAAGATAAGTCCTCTGGGTTAGAAGGCATTGTACAATAGCCATAAGAATGAGCTAAACCATGAAGATTGGTACTGGACATAACTTATGCACTATTATATACTTGACAACAAATAATAACCTATTAATATATTTATACATGGAGTGTAACTTTATTAGGGAGTCCTGTTAGCACTGTGGGATAAGCATCAGACTGATAATCTCAAGGTCAGCGGTTCAAACCTAGCAGCTACCCCTCCAGAGAAAGATGAAGCTGTTTGCTCCCATAAAGATTTACAGTCAGCAACCCTATAGAGGGTTGGCATAGTGGTTATAAGTCAGGCTACTAATCTCAAGGTCAGTAGTTCAAATCTACCAGCAGTTCCATGGGAGAAAGATGAAGTTTTCTGCTCACGTAAAGATTTACAGCCTCGGTCACCCTATACAGGGTCGCTATGAATCAGTACCAACTCCACGGCACACCAGCACTACCACCATGAGTTGTAACTGACTTGGTGGCAGTGGGCTGGGTTTGGTGGTAATTTCATCATAGTGAAATAAATTGAAAGTTAGACATCACTTTGTGTGTGTGTGTGTGTGTGTGTGTACTGAGACAAAGATAAGTGGAATGCATAGCAAAAATGCCATAATTAGAATCTCTTATCTATACTTTAAATTAAATGGCATACCCCAACAGTTGGTATAATATACTTCACGAAAACCCTAAATAACATATGGCAAATCTGAACCTCATACCAGTTACTCTAACTTTTACAGGTTTTTTTATTGTCACATTAGCAGTTCTCAGGAACCCTGATGGAGTAATTGTTTTTTTTGTTTTTTTTTCTTTTTGTATTGACTGTTTGTTTTTCAATTACTTGCAGACTACTAAACAATATCCATGATTTCTAGATCATGGCTTATGAGTTTATTTTTTTGAAACAACTTTTCACCCAAAGTACCATTTCATAATATTTATGTACACATAAAAAAGAGAATCAAGTCAATGAACATACACAGAATGAAAGGAAACAGAATAAACTGACTTAGGGTTGATATGATTGTGTGAGACAGAAGGAAATTCCCAGCTGAAAATGTAAGCGCAGTATATGTAGGGATCTACTGGGTGGAGGGGTGGAAGGTGGGAGGTGACAAAGAACTGGACTGCTGGGATCAGAAACCACCTCTCTGCCCCTGCCCCCAGCAGCTCAAGGACAAAAAGACATGATGATTGGGTCCTGCAGCGATTCCAGGCTAGACCCAATGTAGCAGCTCTGCTATATCACAGCGGGTCATTAGCACACAACTACAACAACAGAAATGTGCAATTCCAATAGCAAAAACATTTGAATTCAAATGTGGAGAAAGTATTTACTTATTAAGCTTACATTTTAAAATTAAAAATTTTATTTAAGGACTTATACATACTGACAGCAGTTATATATTTAAAATATAGTATAATTTTAAAACATCTATCTTTGTAGTAAATAAATTATAGAACACAAAAAAGAACTGTTTAAATATTTGAATTCCATTTCCACAAAATATCTTCAAGAATTTGTATCTTTTGTGGGGGTAAAAAATGCCTCTTTTATGACTAGCAAAGCACAAAAGATACACTTTCTTTGGCAATTTAACAGGAACCTATTCTAAGGTGCTTAAGTGATGAATTTTTTTTTTCTTTTTAATATCAGAGCTGTGTTTCTTCACCTTAAAAGCCCTCATCTTTACTAAGCTTCTATGCTCAAAAACTGTTAATAAAACTTACTTACATTTGGCAAATATCAAGACTTCTAAAAGACATGTCTTATACCTATGATGAAAAAAGTGGACAGTTAAAATGACAGATCAGCAAAATGCACTTTTTAAGCATTTCAGTTGATACCACCAATAACCTCAAGAAGAACTTTAGGAAGTTTTTTCTCTGC
This sequence comes from Chrysochloris asiatica, assembly GCF_000296735.1. Taxonomy (NCBI): domain Eukaryota; kingdom Metazoa; phylum Chordata; class Mammalia; order Afrosoricida; family Chrysochloridae; genus Chrysochloris; species Chrysochloris asiatica. The sequence goes on from NW_006408549.1 coordinate 22,981,601, forward strand.
CTAGCTATCACAGACAAATGAAACACAACAGCCACTCTCTCATTGCTGCATGACACAAGGTTATGCATTTTGGTCAGTGTTGATTCCTTTTAATAGCTGTATTAGAGTTCTGGTGTGGCTCTCTGGGTTAATGTGCTGGACTGCATAGTCTATTTGAACTGTAAGTCAGCAGTTCAAGCTCACCAGCTGCTCCTCAGAAAGTCCATACAGTGTCACTATGGCTCGAAACCAACTCGACAGCACTTAACAATAACAATAATAGCTGTGTTAAAACTATATTTAAACCAAGGGCAAAATACGACCCTTTGAAAAAGTCAAATATATCTTAGAAATACTTTACCATCTATATTCACTATAAAGACAAAATAGCATAATAAAATATTGAGAAATATTCTCCAGTCTTAGAATTATAAATAAATATAATTCCTCCATTTTATATATAAAGGGAAGCAAGCAATTTATTCCTATAAACATAGAAAAGAGGTGAAGTTTGCTCAATATAGCCACTTGAACATTTCATGACAGCTCCGATGTAATTTTATACTTAGATAAACCATATGTAGATGTCACATTCATTTAAAAGAATAGTTCTGGGTTAAGTATCAATGCAAAAATTGTATTAAGCACTGCAATTCATTTATGTGTTAATGGTAGTTCCTGGACAAGGTAGTCTTAGTTATAAGAAATCCTACATGTGTTGGCAGGCAATTTTATTCTCCACAAATAACTAATACAAATTTTACAAGGAGACAAGTATTAATAAACCACATTCAATTGATTTATAGATAATGAAATTCACAGAATTTTTTTCAATTTGTCACTACTGTAAACATGATTTCAAAGACATTCGTTCTGTTTTCTACTTTATTCTTATTACCCACTTACTGCCAATTCAGTTGTATTTATTGAGATCCTCCTATATGCTTGGCATTGTGATAGGCAGTGAGGTGGTAGTATTGCTTTTTATTTTTGTTTTTAACAGTATTTCATTGTGTTTTTGGTGAAAGTTTACACAGCAAGTTTCCCTTTGACAATTTCCACACAAATAAAATAAATGGGTTAAATACTATCATTAACTGTTCCATTCTCAGTACTCTAGATTCCCTGCACTTTTATCTTCTCATCTTTATCTTGGATGCAACATTGACGTTGGGGCAATGAATGCAGCAAGGCTTTCATGGACCAAAAACGAGACTTAATCTTTCTTGTCATAAGACTAGTAAAGTAAGGGGATAAGAAAATTAAGTAAAGATGTATGTAATTTATAGTAAGTTTATTTATAAATTTTATTGAAAAAAAAAAAAACAAAGCAGCAGCACTGCATGATAGGAATTGGCCAGTTTTGAGGTTATAAAAGGTTTTAGGAAGAAATGAATAATATTCCTCCTTCTGGGAGTGTAGTGGATTAAGAGCTGGGCTGGTAACCACAAGTTCAGTAGTTTGAATCTACTAGCGACTCCTTGGGAGATAATGAGGCTTTCTGCTTCCATAATGATCTACAGCTTTGGAAATCCTATTAAGGGTCGATATGAGTTGGAACCAATTTGTTGGCACACAACCACTGCCACCACTGGAAGTGAAGGGATAGCAGACAGAGTAGCATGTGCAAATGTGATATGAAGGGCAAAGAATTCTATGGCTGGAGCCCAGAAAGATAAGAGTGAGGGCTAGTGTGTTTTCAATAAAGGTGGAGAATTGTGCTGATAACATTTAGCTCATTATTAGGATGTCGGCCCTCATCCTAGGAACAATAGAAAAGATGTCTTGGGTGGTAAGGTAGAGGACAAAATATAAAGCAAGACGTAGCTTTATATGCTGTGATCTATACAGTTTCATAAGGTTCTCTGCTTGGCTTAATAGTCTGTTGTCTTCATCTTAGTAGTTAATACTTTATGATCAAAAGTTCTTAATACTTTTTGATTAGAGAGCTCTGCATTTGTGTTTTGACTGCAACTTGCAAATGATGGAGTCAGTCCTGTAGTCGGGTACTAATAGTTGATTCAACCTGTTTTGAGTCTACTATATATTGATTCACAAAATAAATTATGGTAGCAAACTAAAGTGAACATGAGGCAAGTGATATTTAAGAGAAAAAAGTGCAAAGACTGGTGATCCACATAAATATTTCATAGTTGAAATAATTTAAAAAAGAATAGTTAATTGAATTAAGATAATAATTAACTATTTGAATTGAATTTATGAAGCACAAAGGAAGAGGAGTAATTAGAGAAGGAAAGAGAAGTATAAATTAGCAAATACTCTGAACCCTAAGACTGTACTTTCCCAACTCTACCAAATTATGTCAAATGCCATGACAAAAAAGCAAAATTCTGATCATGACACTCCCTGTCTCAAAAGACTTCAATAATATAAGCAGTCACTGAGAAGTGTCTATATAAAAACGATCCCTTCTTCTTTTTCTCTTTACTTGCAGAGGCCCAATTTTGTTCAGCCAAATCATGTGATTCAGTAAGCCAATCAGGACAATGCTATTCTGGTCACTGGTATTTAGTAATCAAAGGTGTGTGTGTGGGGGGGGGGGCGGTTTACAGTTCTGGTCAGTGTAATTACTTGAGGGTTTCAGAAGAGATTCCTTTATTGCTAAAGAGAACATCTAGTCTCTACTCCTGTCTTTCACTTGACCTTGCCAAGAAATTGAGATAGTCATCTTGTGAGCATGAGGAAAGATCAACAACATGCTGCAGATGGTAGGACAGAAAGATGGTAACAAATTTCATTGAACAGTTAAATTATCCAGCCTCTATCCATTGACTTGGGGAGTATGGTGGCTCTGCACACTAAGCACTGAACTGTGAACCACAAGATCAATGGTTCCAGCCTACCAGTCACTCCATGGGTGAAAGATGAGGCTTTTCTTAAAACTCCTGCAAAGATGTACAGCTTCAGAAAACCCTATACAGTCACTATGAGTTGGAACTGACTCCATGGCACTTACCATAGATTTCAGAAATTCTAATGTGTGAACATAAAATTCCTTTCATTTGATCCTACTAGATTTAATATTCTTGAAGTCAGAGGCTGTTTTATTTATCTCTACTTTGCCCCTAGTATCTAACAATGTTTTAAACCTTGTAGCTTTAGATTATATTAGGAAAGATGAGTTCATTTAGGATATGGGGATTATGTGCAGCTAGCATATAACAAAATAGTATTTGGCAATGATTTACATTTGTTCCGTCTAAGTCAATTTCTTTGCATTGCTTTTAATATGGGATCATTATGCTGAATAAGAAGTGGGTATTTTTGCCTCTGTGAATCATGAAATCTAACTTTGGAGAGCTTTTGAGAATTCCTAACCTAATGAAATGAAATGTTATTAAATTTTAATTAATGTCTGCTATTCAAAATTAATCAGATGCCTAGCTAAAATCAACATACAAAAATAGGATACTGTTTTCAAATGACTGGATAGTATCTTAAGTTTATATTTTATTTTAAAAGGTTTTAGTGTATTATTTTCCTGAGTGAAATAGGAAGTCCCTTATGTGTGCTATTTTTAACTTGGTCACAATATAAGGAGATAGAAGTTCTAGTATAAAGTCAGTCACTTAAGTTTCAAATTCTTGACTCTGCTGAGTTTAAATCACTGAACTTCTGAGTATAAAATGACCATAAACATTCTAACATGCTAAAATTAAAAAGAAATAGATCCATCAGGAATTATTTTAACTATGTATAAACAGTGGATCCCTGTTGGCTTAGTGGTAACCAACTACTAACCAAAAGGTTGGTGGTGCAAACCCTCCAACTGCTGTACAAGAGAAAATTGTGACAGACTGCTTCCATTAAGATTTACAGCCTTGGAAAGCTTATGGGGTAAATGTACTCTGTCCTATAGTGTCATGATGGCTTTTGTTTATAGCTTTTTGGGTATATTGAACAAAATAATACAAAGTACATGTGGCACTGGGAGTGAATGTGTTGGACTGCAAAGTAGGTTTAATCTGCAAGATCAGTGGTTCAAGCTTACCAGCAGCTCCTTGGAAACCCTACAGAGGGTCGCTATGGGTCAGAGCCGACTTGATGTCACTTAACAACGATATCACTCTAATCATACTTATTAGATTATACCTGTAATGACTGAAAAACACCTACCCTAACTTTTTATATCATGTAAAAATATTTTAAACAAAGATAACACATAAATTTTTAAACTTTTTTTAGATGTAGAAAATTAGGAAAGGTGCTTTTTACCCATTACAATTGTAATCCTGGTAAAAGCAAAATCTCAACAACTTATTTTGGCATATATGTGTTCTATTATTTATTAAAATATACCAAAAACACCTAAACAATTTTTCTTCTATATCATCTAAAAAACTTTTTTTTAACAAATATAATATGTATTATTCACCACCTGTCCATCAGTTTGTTGTGATTTGGTAGCTTATGTGTTTCTGTGATACTGAAAGTTATGCCACATACATTTTAATACAGTACAGAGTCACCCTTGATGGAGAGGTTTCAACTGTATTTCCAGACTAAAAAAGATTAGGGAGAAGGAGAGACAGACCACTTGTGAAGGGTTAGTCACTGAAAACCTTATGAACAGCAATGAAACGTTGTCTGATACACTGCTGGAAAATGAGTCCCTCAAGTTGGGTAAGAGCTGAAGTAAAGTTGACCTTCATGATTCGAATGTAGTAAAGCTTCCAGGTCCTATGTTGATGGGACACAACTCAAAACCAAAAGAAACATCTTGAAACATCCATTACTAATCAGAACGTGGAATGCACCTAGTATGAATCTAGGAAAATTGGAAGCCCTCAAGGATGAAATGGAATGCAGAAAGATTGATACCCTGGGTACTGTTGTTGGTGTTACATGTTGTTCAGTTGGTTCCTACTCTTAGCAATCGTGTATAGAATTTTCAAGGAGTGTACTGAAATAGACTGGTACTGGTCATTCTGAATTGGACAGTCATATGGTTTACTGTGTCAGGAATGACAAATTGAAGAGGAATGGTGTCACATTTATCTTTCTAATTTTCAAGCATGATTTATAAAAAAATTTGAGACACTCCTAATGCAGCATTTAGATTATGTGAAAAATGCCATACAAAGGAAGTTGACAAATTCTTTTCACTCTCTTTGTAAGAATTGCAAATGAATGTAAGCTGCAAATAACTCTTTTCAACAACATAAACAGCAACTATACATATTTTGTTGTTATGTGCTGTGGAGTTGGTTCCGACTCATGGCGACCCTGTACAGAGTTTCTGAGGCTGTAAATCTTTATGGGAGCAGAAAGCCTCATCTTTCTCCCATGGAACAGCTGGTAGTTATGAACTGCTGACCCTGAGGTTAGCAGCCCCATTCATAACCACATAGACCTCACAATAAAACCACATTGTTAGTAAAAACTGGTGTTATGCTAAAATGGAGAATGAACATGTTGCAAAACGGAGGCTGACAATGTGACTGCCAAATCACATCATTCCACAACTAACAAATTTCATCATTACATAACTGTCAAACTACCAAAAATCATGGCCCAGGAAAGTTGACATATACATTAACGATTAAAGCAAGCATTACTTGTCTCACACCTCAGCATCCATTACTGCCAAACATAAATTTTCATGCACAAAAAGGTCCAATAGCTCAGGAAGTGAGAGGGGAAGTGTGCTGACAGCCAGGGGGGCGGGCCTGAGTGGTGTATCCTTTGGTTATTTGATGATGCATGGAGGGGACTGTAATCATTGCAATGAAACGAAATAAAATAGGATGAATGTGAAGCTGATGTTCTTCCATGTAAACCCACATAACTCACAATAAAAACTTAAAAAAAAAAAAGAACTGCACTCCATCAAATTGAAAATCTAGAGATGAATGTGTAGAGACTGGGATCCTCCTACATTTTTGGGGGAATTGTAAAGTGGTTCAACCACTTTGGAAAATAGTATGACACTTCCTTAGGAAGTTGGAAAAATAAATGCCTTATGATCTAGCAAAAAAAAAAAAAAAGTCCAATAGTAGGTTTTTTACTATTGTTCTGAATTCAGAAAGTCAGATAACAAGATAGTCCGATAAGAGGAATATATTTAGTTTCTGTATCTTTGCTATGTTGTGTAAACTTCCATGTTATGTTTTTTGTCAATTAGTGTTTTGGACACTAATTCAACATTTTGGGATATAATAGTCACAATCTTTAATATCTATTTACTGACATTTGTATCCCTTTGCCCATGTTTATATCATCAATCTTTAAGAATCACTTTATTTTCAAACTATCTATTGGAGAAGGTAGCCCAAGATGGCAATTTATTCAGATGTTTCAAACATACCTCTTAGAACAAAGACCCAAGAAAACAAGTGAATTGCATAAATACGACAAATCAAATAATAAGAAGCAAAGTTTGCACTCAAGTAATTCAATGACTCCAAATAAGATAGATCCTAGAAGAAAATTCCAAGACATAGCATAATCATGCTTGCAAAAACTAAAGACAAAGAAAGAATGCTGACGATAACACAGGAAAAAACAAAAAAAAAATCATCTACAAAGAGGAACCAATAAGATGAAGTTCTAAATACTTGGCAGAAACCATTCAGACAAAAAAACAGTGGGATGGCATTTATAAGACCTTGAAAGAAAAATTAAAATTGCCAGATAAGAGTTATATATATCAAGGAATAAAAGACTGCTTTAAATTGAGGAAGATCAATGTAAATTTTAAGGTAACGAAAAACAAATTTAACAACTCTACTCATCAAAATCAAAATGAAGAACAACATTAAAACTCAATAAACACAAAATTAACAACATTAAAAGAAAACCTACAGACAAAAACAAATCAGCATAGAAATTGTGTGGAACAAAGAAACCATTAACACAACAACAAAACAAGCACAATAAAATCACAGTGGTAAAGTAATACCTGTTGATAATCACACTGAATATATATGGCTTAAATACACCAATCAAGTGACTGAGAGTGACAGAATGATATTTTTTAAAAGACCCATCAGTAGGCAATTTATAAGGGGCACATCTTAAACACAAAGTTATAAATGAAATGAAATTCAAAGGATGGAAAAAAATATATATCAAACAAACAATAACCAACAGAGAGCATGAGTGATAATATTAATATATGATAAAATAGACTTTGAGGCAAATATCCACCATAAAAGATACGGAAGGACATAATGCAATGAAGGGTCAAGACACCAAGAACAGATAACCATAACAAACACATATGCACCCAAAGACAAAACTCCAAAATACATAAAATAAGCTCTAATGGCATTTAAAAGAGAAGTAATAATAGGAGACTTCACAACAACAAATATACAGAAGATGTAAATACCAAAATCAACCAACTTGACATAAAGAGAACATCCAATCAACAGATAGCTGCAGAGAATACATTCTTTTCCAAAGAGACCTTCAATAAGTAATGCAATGTTGAAGAGAAAGAACAAAGCAGAAGACCTCACACTACCTGACCTCAGAACCTACTGACATACATACAGTCACGGTAGTCAAAGTAGCCTGGTACTGGTACAATTGCAGCCACGTAGACCAATGGTTGCAGAATTGAGAATCGAAACATAAATCCATTCACTTATGGACAGAAGATCTTCAGCAAAGGGTCATTGTCCATTAAATAGAAAAAGACAGACTCTTCAACAAATGGTGCTGGCAATACTGGATGTCTATCTTTGGAAGACTCATTAATAACCTGCAATATGCAGATGATATATACAGCCTTGCTTTCTGGAAGTGAAGAGGACTTGTACTTACTGATGAAGATCAAAGACTACACTTTTCAGTATGGACTGCAACTCAATGAATGTAAAGAAAACAAAGATACTCACAACCAGACCTATAAATAACATTATGATAAAAGCAGAAAAGACAGAAATTGTCAAAAGACTTCATTTTGCTTGGATCCACAATTAACACTCATAGAAGGAACAGTCAAGAAATCGAAGGACGTGGAGCCCTTAAAATGAGTGCTGGCATACTGTTAGGAATGCAACCAATGCCATGAAATACTTCATGTACAAACTATCAAATGGGAAACTATGTTGCTCAGAAAACTCTCACCTAAAGTGCAGTAAAATATAAAAAATATTTTTTAAAAAAGAAATACCTGTCTAGCAGTATAAAGTTCTTTACTTTCTGATCAAATAAAAACTCTTACATTTAACTGTTAAATTAAACCTCTTTTTATTTACTTATATCACAGAAACATTTGTCTTAGTTCTGGGAGCTCACTTTAATATAGTCTGTCAATTTTATGATGTATATATTTTCTACATTTTAAAATCACTAAAATTAGAATGCATAATTACAATCTATAGGGTAATATAATCATCTATATCTCACAATTTTTTAACTAATGGCAGGAGTGACAATTTCACTAAATGGTTAATATTTACAAGTCTCTAAAATATTTAGAGATAAATATTTTTTGTAATCCTGAGAAACATTATTGTGTACCCATAATCAACAAGCCACTTAAGCATCATTTGGTCACTGTTGTTAACCACTTTAGAAAGAGACCTACTAAAACCCATTGCCATCGATTCTGACTCAGGACAACTCTGTGTATGGTTTCTGAGACGGTAAACCTTGATTATAGCAGAAAACCTCCTTTCTCCCAAGGAATGGGTGGTGGATTGGAACTGCTAACTTTGAGGTTAGAAGCCCACTACATAATTCATTATTCCTTCAGAGTCCCAGAAGGAGACCTGTTGTTAAGTACGTCGAGTCACTTGCAACTCATAGTGACCCTGTATAGGGTTTCTGAGGAGAGGCTGGTGAGCTTGAATTGCAGACCTTGTTGTTCAACAGACCTTGAAGTCCCGTGCATTAACCCATAATGCCACACCAAGACTCCAGAAAGAGACCTAGACAGTGCCAGTATTCAACAAGTCAATGGCTTAAAAACATCTAAGCAGGAAAGTGAAGAGGACTTATAATATTTACTGATGAAGATCAAAGAGCACAGCCTTTAGTATGGATTACATTTCAATGTCAAGAAAACAAAAATCCTCACCACTGGACCAATGAACAAGGCTTTTATCAACGGAGAAAAGACTGAAGTTGTCAAGGACTTCATTCTTCTTGGATCAACTACCAACACCTGGAAGCAGCAGATAAGAAATCAAACGATGCATTGCATTAGGCAAATCTGCTGCACAAGACCTTTATAAAGTATTGAAGAGCAAAAATGTCAGCTTGAGGACTAAGGTACGCCTGACCCAAGCCATGGTATTTCCAATAACCTCATATGCATATGAAAGCTGGACTGTAAATAAGGAAGACCGTAGAAGAAGTGACACATTTGAGTTATGGTGTTGGAGGAGAATACTGAAAGTGCCATGGCTGCCAAAAGAACAAACAGATCTGTGTTGAAAGAAGTGCAGCCAGAGTGCTCCTTGGAGGCGAGGATGGCCAAACTTCATCTCTCATACCTAGGACATATTGTCAGGAGGGTCCAGTTGCTGAAGAAGGATATCATGTTTGGTAAGGTGGAAGGTCAGAGAAAAAGAGGAAGACCCCCAATAAGATGGATTGGCCAAGTGGCAGCATCGATGGACTCAAGCGTGACAATAATGGTGAGGCTGGCGCAGGATCAGGCTGTGTTTTGTTCTATTATACATAGGGTCGCTATGAGTCAGTACCAACTCGATCGCACCTAAACACAACAAGCAGGAAGAGAGGTTGTTCTAGATTATCTTTCCATATCTTCCATGAGTTCTTGCTTTTCAGGGTTTGGTACTTGCTTCACAGAAATAATCATACCATTAAAAATGTTTTAATTTGAAGAAGTTGGTCAAATTTTTGTACATGCTGCATAGCCAAATTTAATTTTTTGGTAAATATTTTTCTATTATGTATTCTATATTACTGGCTATTTTTTTTCTATAGAAATTTGTATAGACACTTTCTTTTCTGACTATTCATTAAATTACTGATTTTTTCCTTGTTTATTTATATACTGTTGGTGTTTTAAGACGGGTCAATATTACAGCACAAGTGTTTTGCTTCATTTTTTTCTGACACAGTATTTTGCATACAGGTTCAGTCATTCTCTGTTTCTTACCAGTTCATGGAAACAGACAGCTTTTTTTCTTTTTCTTAATTCAAGGACTTCATTATCTTCCTTGCCCTGAAAGCCGACATCATTATCCTGAACACATGGCTTGGGTACAATACTATTCTTTTTTAAAAAACTCTCTGCTTTTGGGAAACAAACCATATTCTGAGACAGGTTTTAACTGAAACCAATGGACCTCATTCCTATCTCTGCAAAGAAACAATCCAGTCTTGTGGGGAAAATGACTGAGACTGATGCTTCTTCCCTCATTCAACTCTGCTTTCCACTATTGAGCACTCTTTCCAAGTTAGTTTCATCAAAGATGCAAATCAGAGGTTCATTATTATTCCCCCTATGCGTTGTTAAGTGCCATTCAGTCGGTTTTGACTTAGAGAGGCCCTATATGGGGTTTCCAAGGAGAGTCTGAGATTTGAACTGCCAATCTTATGGTTATCAGTCCAGTGCTTATCCCACAGCACCACACCAGGATTCCTCATGCTGCATTGTTAAGTATTATTGATTCAGTTCCCACTCATAGCTAACCTTTCTAGGATTTCCAAGAAGTGGCTGGTGGGTTTGAACTGTCAACCTTGTGGCTAGCAGTCTGGTGCTTATCCTACTGTACCATACCAGCCACCATATAGCCCTAAGTAATTCTCAGTGTGAGAAGGCAATTAAGTAGTAGCAATTAAAACAATATTCAAAATAATTGAGGAATCCTGGTGTGGTGTTGTAGGATAAGCACTGAACTGCATGCAAGGTTGGTTGGAACAAGGTTTGTGGCTCAAACTCACCAGCCACACCTCAAAAACCCTACACAGGCTTGCTATGGGTAGGAACCTATTTGACGGCACTTACCAACAACTTAATCAATGTAAGGAATATGTATGTGTGTGTGATTTACTTTAAGTTCAGTTTTGAAGAATGAAAACATATAAACTAGAATTTAGAAAGGAAGAAAATTTTCTTATCTCTAATTTCTTACTACATAATGTTACTGCTAAGTGCCGTCAAGTCATTCTGACTCACAGTGACCCTATATAACATTTCCAAGGAGCAGCTGATTGCCGACCTTGTGGTTAGTAGTCAAGTGATTATCCTACAGCACCACATCAGGAATCTGGCTATATATTATAGACTAGGCAAAAGCAGTCCAGGTAGCGTAGTAGGTTATGAGTTGGGCTACTGCTAACTGAAAGGTCAGCAGTTTGAATCTAACAGCCACATGATGGGAGAAAGATGAGGCTTTCTGCTTCTGTAAATATTTACAGCTTCAGAAACCTATACAGGGTCACCATGAGTCAGAACTGACTCAATAACACGAAGCCATCACCACCACCAAGTTTACACTTAGGTGGGTAGATCAAAAGTGAAGAAAGAAGGGCAATTCTGCTCTCCATAAATGCAGAGAGGCGTTTCTGAATGGGGTTTCTGTGGTCTCAAACTCACAGAAAGATCACCATTCCTTCCATTACTCCTTTTAAAAAGTTTTTACTGTGAATTAAGTGATCATTTACATGGGAGAACATTGGTTTTACACTTTCCTAGCTTGTCCTCTCCCTCCCACTCCTAGTAACCAACAACGGATTTTTTTTTATATTTCCTTTTTTTATGGGTATCTTAAGATTTTACAATAATGGTCTTATACAGTATCTGTCCCTTTGGGACTAATTTCACTCAGCATAATGTACTCAAGGTTCATCCATGTTAGGTGGTGACTCGCAGCTTCCTTGTTTTTCTTTCTTTTTTTAAAAAAGATTTTATTGTGAATTGAGTGATAGTTTACATGGGAGAACATCGGTTTTGTTGTGATCCTATTGTATTTTGTTTCATTAAAATGACTACAATCCCTCCATGCATCATCATTCAACAGTATTTGCTTCTCTTACCTCTGTTTTTTTGTGTTTCATGTTGACAAAAACACTCAGGAATATACAATCATTAAAACAACCCAAGGGCATATTCTGCAAGTCTGCCTCCTGGCTACCTGCACACAACCCCTCTCCTTCCATGACTCTAGAGTCTTCAGCTGCTCTATCTCTTCATGTCATCATCTCTGCCTCTATCATAGGTGCCGATGCCTCTCTGGATAGGGTCCCACATTCCGCCCATGCTCCTTTCCCTTGATGGTCCTATGGTCCCCTGTCCCTGGAAGGCAAGACCAACCACTCCCCACTTTATGCCACAGAAGTTCTACATTTACAGTTGTGACAATTACAATTAGTCATAATAACAATTACTCACTGTTGAATAATAAGAATCTTATCCTCATCTCCTTTCACCAGACCTGTCTGGACAAGATGAAAACTACCCAGTGGGTATTCTACCTTGCTCTGCACACTCTTAAACTAAACTCCCTCTTGAAAATCTAAAAGTGGTCACTTCATGCCTTTACAGTCCCCCCATTTTAGGTAGCCAATGTCCAAGTTGCCCATCCCTCTCAACCCCGTGTAAAGAGGATACATGTTTGATGTGAAGATTCCCTTGATGTGAAGACTCCCCACCCCACTTCCTTGATGTGAAGACTAACCACTCTACTCCACCCCACCCCAGCTGGTATTTTGAGCTATCACATCCATAAGTATAGGTCAAGTTCATCAAATTGTAGCAATTTACACTTTGTTTCCTTCATCAAATTTCTTTATCTTCCTCTAGTTGAGTTCTGACCATCAAGTCATTGAAGACATGTCAAATGGGTACCATCCGCAAGCCTGGGTGTTCTTGTGCATCTCCCCAAACTCTGTACCAGCTAGACGCCCACTCTCAGCTTTATCACTCCATGGTCAGGTCCCTGTCTATGGGCTTAGGAGTTTCCAGGTCTCACCACACTTCAGACCAACCGGCCCCTCCTCTTCTCTCTCTCATCTCTAGGTCAACAGGACCGTCCATTATTCTTAATTTAAAATACGACAGCAGCTGTTATTGTGAGTTCTCCAATCACTGGTGGTCTCAAACTTCAACAGCTCCTTCTGAAAAAATGTATTTAAAACAGTCCTGCCCATATAGACATTGGAACAAAACTTGTTGCCTCCCCAATATCTGCTCAAGTAGAAGGAACTATAAAGCTTTTAATTGTCTAATGTTGACCTTTCCCTTCCCTATAATGCACACACTTTAACACTAGGTGAAGTGCCTACAGGGTAGTTTAGAGTTTAGGATGTCCACACTTCTATTTGTGTTGTTGTTGTTTTGTGTTTTAAATCTCAGTCTTAGTACCAGGAAACAGTTCTAGCAATTCAGCTTGCTTACCACAAACTGAGGACTCTGTCTTTGTTGAGCAGGTCACCTAGAGTTATGGAAAGGTTTGATCCTCCAAATTTGCCCAAGGTCCTTAAACCTTACATTCTTTATTGTCTTGTTGTTAGGTGCCATCAAGTAGATACCAACTCATAGCAGCCCTATGCAAAACAGAACAAAGCACTGTCTGGTTCTGCATCAACCGCTCAGGTCCCTTGTCTGAGGGCATTGCTGCCTCCATGAAATGCCAATCCATCTCGTGTGGGGGGATCTTCCTCTTTTTGGGGGGTCTTCCTCTTTTTCTCCAACCTTCACTTTGCTAAACATAAAATCCTTCTCCAGGAGCGGGTCCTTCCTGATAGTATGTTTGAAGTATGAAAAACAAAGTCTGGCCATATTGGCTTCCAACGAGCATTCTGGCTATACTTCTTCCAACACAGATCTGTTTGTTCTTTTGGAAATTTATGATACTTTCAACATTTTCCTCCAACACCATAACTCACATTCTCTGGGCTAAGATAAACATCCCAAACCTGTTTTACTGTCAAGGAGTGGCAGTTCCTTAGATGTTGTCCTAACTTAAGACGAGGAACTAAACTACTGTGTACCTGCCTCGCTTTTCCGGGCTTTAGGCTGCCCTCTGAGAAGAGGGGGAATCTTGTCCTAGATTGGGGGAATGCAGCTGTGAGACTCTGAGAGCTGGTTCTGCCAGTAGCTGGAGGGAGACGGGTACATTATTCTTGAGAAGACCTGGGAGAAACACCTTCATGTTCACTCAACACATGCAACACTCAAGTCTGCTGTACATTTGTTAGAAAATAATCTAAAAACACTTAGCCAGGTAGACAGAGTTCCAGAATCAATTTAGCTGGCAGAACCACCCAAAAATCTAGTTATCCAAACAAGATGTTTTCTTTTTTCACAACATATATAAGTACCCAAAACACTCATTACAACTAAAATATATGCTTTGTTGTTAAGTGCCATACAGTCGGTGCTGATCCATAGCAACCCTGTATAGGGTTTCTGAGGAGTGGCTAGTGAGCTTGAACCACTGACATTGTAGTTCAAACTGACTTTGCAGTTCAGTGCATTAATCCACAGTGCCACACCAGGGCTCCAAAATATGTGCTTAAGAAATCCTATTGGGGCACAATCATAGATATGTAGGATTTCAGTTTTAAACAGTATTAGGGTAATTTTTGCCTTTGAAAAGGATCACTGGCTTCTGAAAACCTCTTTGTCTTTGGGGCACTATAGTAAATACTGTTCTCCTTCCATTTGCATCACAGGTTATAGAATGATTCCTTCATTTGACATTAACATTGTTCTTTACCTTCAGCTTCCCAATTCAAACCATGCCACTAGTACTGAAGATAAGGGAAAGCATATTATGTAAATTTCTGGGACAAATGATCAATACTCTTCAATTTTCACCCAGTTTGGTTTTATGGCCAAACATTGAGGAAGAGGGGATGAGAAGGGAGTACAGTCAAGATTCAAAAAGGTTGTGGGAAATAGAATGAACAGATAGTAAGAATTTTCATGAACTTTTTGAAATGCCTCATATAGTAGGTAGAATACAAGCTACTTATCAACTATATAAGCTATGCTGTAGGGTAAGCACTGGTCTATTAATTTCAAGGTCGGCAGTTCAAATCTCTATGGGAGAAAGATGATGCTTGCTGTCTGCTCCAATAAAGATTTACATTCTCTGAAACCCTACATAGGGTCATTATGAGTCAGAATAGACTCAATACCAATAGATTTTTTTGTTTTTATATCAACTATACATCAAATGATACATTATGAATCCAATTCATGCTCCTAAACATCGATAATAGAAACTAACTTCATTTAATTCAAGGAAGTTGGAAAACATAAATTTTTAATTTGCTTTTTAGTATGCATGAAATCCTGGTGGCACAGCACTGCAGTGAAAGCATTCAGTCGGTAAGTCAAACTCACAAGCTGCTAAGGAAGAGAAACTTGTGGCTGTGTGTTTCCATAGAGTACAGTCTTGCAAGCGCGATGGGGCAGGGCTCCTCTGTCCTCTAGCGTTCTTTGGAAATGGAACTGGCTCAAGAGCAACAGGTTTTAGTAATGCAATTTTCGTTCCCTTTTCCACATTGTTGTTGTTGTTACTAAGTGCCGTTCAGTCGGTTCCTACCTATAGTGACCCTGTATAGGATTTCCAAGGAGTAGCTGGTGAGCTTGAACCGCCGACCTTGCAGTTCAAATGGCTTTGCAGTCTGGCGCATTAACCCACAGCACCACACGAGGGCTCCTTTCACATTAAACTCAATTAAATCTATATAGATTTTTCTAAATGCCCATCTATATATTGTTGTTGTAATGTGCCGTGGAGTCAGTTCTGACTCATAGTGACCCTGCATAGAGTTTCCGAGGCTGTAAATCTTTATAGGAGCAGAATGCCTCATCTTTCTCACGCGGAACAGCCAGTAGTTTTGAACAGCTGACCTTGTGGCTCGCAGCCCGATTCATAACCACTACGCTACCAGAGCTCCTTCCATCTATATATTACTATCCATTAAATTCAAACTTAGTCATATTTTCTGTTTTTTCTCTCTACTTCTTAACATATTGTTTATTTTATGTAAATAAGCATCTGTTGCTGAATAAATATCAGCTGAATAACTAGATGAAAGATTAGAAGAAGAATCAGTATAACCTAGAGGTATATAGCTGAGTCTTTTTTTTTATTCCAGTTAAAAATTTTTAAAACGAAAACAATTTGCCCTGAAACAAAAAGCTCTGAGATTCAATTTTCATATGAGCAAATATTATATGCTTACTAAATATTGGTTATATGCTTGAATGAAAGAATGAATAAATTAGTGGTTCTTTATTTTTATTTTTTTTACTCAACAGTTTATATATCTTATAGGTTTTAAGATTTAAAATAAGCTATCTTGTAGTTTTTTTAAAAAAGGCTTACAGAGTAGATCATCAGTCCCACATTAAACAAACTATACACTCTGTTTCATTACAGTGATTGCAATCCCCTCCATGTAGCATCAATTAAAAGTCTTAACCTCTATTAACTGTCTCTCTTATACTCCTCCTGTGTCTTCTTCTACCTTCACATTCCTCTTCTAGTTTTTTTCATTTTTCACTCAGTTAGGCTCAAGTACTTTTCACAAACTAGCTCTTTAAATTTTAGTTGCTAAAAGTCAGATGAAAAATAGTTTTAATAAAGAAATGAAATAGCTTGACAGTAAAGAGCTTCATCATGAGTACATAAAAATTCCAAAGTCAGACAAGAATTTTACCGTTAACTCAAGTCCAATTTCTAGAATTTTTTAGAATAAATGTCTTTATCCCTGAATACACAGTTTAGACCTCAACTTTATCATGTATCACTAACATTATCTTTTGTGATTCACAGTCTAGTCCTTATCATATGGAGCCACCTCTCTCTCTCTCTCTCT